>NC_134541.1:37474372-37777403 GCF_050624435.1 Tenrec ecaudatus | reverse complement strand
AGAGTGCTTTGTCCCAGAAATTGTCACAACATTCTATCTCCCAAATTCAATTGGTTTTCCTCTATTATGCACAGAAATTGCTTATAGTTCCAAAATGATACCACCACCAATCCCTTGCTCAGGAAACAAACGGACTTTCCATATGTGGAGAATCTTTCCTCCGCCTCTCTGTCCTCAGAAGAGTTGAGTCAAAACCCTTTGTCACAGAGTTTGTTCTCGTATACTAGAACTGCCTCCTCAGGTGTCCATGCTGAACGTTTTACAGATGTTGACTGCTGCATCTTCCTCCAGTGGAGAACCACCATGGCCAGCTAGTAGCAGTGTGATGAATCACTGCCCCAGGGGCTCCCTTAGAAGACAGAGGAGATTGAAGGAAATAAAAGATACTTTCTCCATTGAATTTCCAAGTTAATGGGCCACTTGCATGCTTGTTTCAAAAGTCAGGTCACAAATGCAATTGTGTGTGCATGGGTGTGTGGCCGAGGAATAAATCCTTCTGTCTTTTCTTTCTTTAACCTTCTTAAGATTCTAAATAATTTTAAAATTACAGAAAAATGGAAGGATTACATCAAGAAGCTCTATATACCATTCATACAGACTCACCATTATCGATATTTTGCCATATTTATTTGATAATACTCTCTCAGTACACACACACACACACACACACACACATACACAGAGTAAATTTTCTCTGAACCATTTGAGAGTGAGCTGCAGCCATCGTGCACTTTCATTGGTAAATACTTTACTTCATTGTGCATTTTGTGAAAACAGAAACATTACCCTACATGACCATAATACAATGATCAAAGTAGGACATCTAACATTGAAACAATAGTTAAACCAAGCTTACTGCAATTGAATTGATTTTGACTCGTGGAGCTCTTGTAGGACAGAGTAGAACTGCTGCTGAGTGTTTCCAAGGTTATAAAGAGCAGAAAGATTCCTCTTTCTTCCGTGAAGTGGGTTTGAATATTGCAGTTTTACCAGCCCAAAGCCCACCCACAGTGTCACTATGATTCCTTATTAAAGTAAGAGTATCATTTAACACATAGTCCATATGAAAATGACAATAATGGTTCTAAGAATGTCCACCAGAAAACTCACTCTTAAATGTCAGGTTTGGCCAATAACTCTGATATGTGCTTTACAGGTACTTTCTGACTGGCCTTTGTTATATTCTGGAGTAAAATTGGAGCTTTGGTTGAGAATTCTCTAGACTATAGCTGGTATTTTCTGTGTAACAGTGTTGTGCTAATAATGAGGGTATCTATCTATCTATGTATCTATCTATCTATGTATCTATGTATGTATGTATGTATCTATGTATGTATGTATGTATGTATGTATGTATGTATCTATCTATCTATCTATCTATCTATCTATCTATCTATCTATCTATCTATGTATCTATCCATCGGGTTTAGCAATACTTGTGTAGTACATAATATGTGCTAAGCACTTTTAAAAATGCTTTACAGTGATCTTTTAAAACGCTTTTACGACTTATAATTATAACCCCATGAGATAGGTCCCCTTATTAGTCTCGTTCCCTAGATGACTAATGGACATAGCAGACGAGAGCAGTGTGTTCCGGTACCAGACAGCATGCGAGCTTTGGATGCAACAGCTTAAACTACTCACCCCACTCCCGGTCGCTTCTGCTGCCCTCGCTCCTGGATTCCTCATCCCCAGGTTGTGGGTCACTGCCTTCCGTTTCACCCAAGTTTACACCCATCAACCATTTAGCCCATTGCTTTAGCCCTGCCCCTTGGCAATCGCCGGAGTTTGTTCCCTTTGGTGAAAGTCTTTATCTTATTGTTTTCTCCTTATAACAGCGATCTCAGAAAATATTTATCCTTTTGTAATTAGCTAATTTCACTCAGCACGGTTCTCCAGGTCCAATCATGCCCTGGCATGCTTTTTGGTTTTGTCACTACTTTTTCAGCGATGAATACGCTTCCACTATGGGCATGCACCAGATTCTCTTTATCCAGTCTTCTACTGATGAGAATTTAGGTTATTTTCGTCTTCTTGCTATGGTGAACATTGCTGCGATGAACATGGGTGTGAATATAAGTCTGTTCTTATTATGACTCTTATAACTTTAGTAAACATACCAGCAGAGGGGTTATAGGATGATAGAAAATGTCTGTTCCTAGTTGTTTGAGATAGCTTGGCTCCTTTTCCTAATGGCTGTACAACATTCCCAATCCCACCAGCAGTGCCTGAGAGATCCATTCTCTCCAAGCTTCTCCAGCATTGACTCTTTTCTCTTGTTTCCTTAATAGGTGGCTACTCTGTTTACTGTAGGCTATTTGGCAGCATCTGCGATCTTTACCCGCTAGATATCAGTGCACAACCCCCTTCCCCTGGGGGCTGCAACAGGGAGGAACAAAATATATTCTCTGGCTGAGAGCCACTGCCTTTGGGTACTTGGACAAGGGGACTTCAAAAACTTCACAGACTAATAGAATGCAAAGATAATGAAAAATGTCCACAACGTTTTGAAGGCCCCTTTTGTGTGATGTGGAGCCCTGGTGATGTAGTGGTTATGTGTTGGGCTGCAATCCGCAAGGCCTGAAGTTTGAACCGCCACCAGCTCCCAGGAGAAAGAGGAGTCTTTTTAATCCTGAGAGTTACAATCTCAGGAGCTCCCAGGTGCAGTTCTACCCTGTCCTACAGGGGCAGAAGGAGACGGTATTGACTCAATAGCAGTGAGCTTGATTTTGTGATGGTAATATGAAGGCAACGTTTCTCTCTGCCTCCAGCCAAATTCGTTTTCCAATTGTGTTAGTCAGGATAGAACAGATATGGTTGCAGTAGCAAATAACTTTACCTATAAATCAATTAATGGAACAAGTTTATTTCTTGTTCCAAGGTAGCTTCCCCCTGTGGTGATGGAAGGACCCAGGCTACTTATGCTACTCACTGCTATCGAGTCAACTCTGACTCACAGTGGCCAGATAAGACAGGGTAGAATTGTCCCTGAGAGTTTCTGAGGCTGTAACTCTTTATGGGAGTAAAAAGCCTCGTCTTTCTCTTGCAGAGCAGCTGTTGGTTTCAAACTGCTGACCTATGGTTAGCAGCCCAAAATGCTGCCATCAAAATATAAGTCCCTCATGATTGCTAAGATATGAGAAGAAAACACACCCACTTTTATGCATATGAGGTATTCTTTCTCTCAGAAACAACAAATCTTGCTTATATTCACACACCATTGGCGAGAACTGGTCACCTAGCTGTCCCCAATGGTTGGTATATGACTTGTGATCATGTAAACATGGTAAACCAACTTCCATTAATAACATAGGCAAGTCCCTGGGTTGAAACACATTCCGTCTGATTGTGAAAAAAAATTTTTAAAATCATTTTATTGGGGGCTCAAACAATTCTTATCACAATCCATACATACATCCATCGTGTCAAGCACATTTGTACATTTGTTGTCATCATCATTCTCAAAATATTTGATCTCTACTTGAGCCCTTAATGTCAGCTCCTAATTATCCCCCTCCCTCCTTCATGAACCCTTGATAATTTATAAATTATTATTACTTTGTCATAGCTTACACTGTCTGATATCTCCCTTTACCCACTTTCCTGTTGTCCATCCCCCAGGGAGGAGGTTATACGTAGATCCTTGCAATCAGTTTCCCCTTTCTACCCTACCTTCCATCTACCCTCCAGGTATGGTCACTCTCACTACTGATCCTAAAGGGATCATCTGTCCTGGATTCCCTGTGTTTCCAGTTCCTATCTGTACCAGTGTACATCCTCTGGTCCAGCCGGATTTTTAAGGTAGAATTGAGATCATGATAGTGCATGGAGGAAGAATTTAAGAACTATAGGAAAGTTGGATGTTTCATCATCGCTACCCTGCAACCCAACTGGCTCCTCTCCTCCCAATAACCCTCCTGTAAGGGGGTGTCCAGTTGCCTACAGATGGGCTTTGGGTCTCCCTTCTGTACTCCTCCTCATTCACAATGATATGATTTTTTGTTCTTTTATGCCTGATACCTGATCCCTTCGACACCTCGTGGTCACACAGGCTGGTGTGCTTCTTCCCTGTGGGCTTTGTTGCTTCTGAGCTAGATGGCCGCTTATTTACCTTCAAGCCTTTAAGACCCCAGATGCTATATCTTTTGATAGCCGGGCACCCAGGTATCAGACATCAAAGAAAAAAAATCATATCAATGGGTGCCCACCTTCCCGATATGATCACTGAAGACAAATGTGTGCATAAGCAAATGTGGTGAAGAAAGCTGATGGGGCCTGGCTCTCAGAAGACTTTTATATTGTTAGGTTATAGTCAAAGTGAACTCAATAGAAGCTGTAGGTATGTCAGAAGCTCCCGCTGTGAACTGTATCCTTCCACACAACTAAGTGCTTCGAATTAGAATTTAAGTGCTAATACATCCCTCCTCTCATCATGGATTTTATTAAAATTGCTTTCCTGACACTTCTTTTAGATAATCACTTGTTTTAGGACAAACCTTTGAGACCCTAGATGCTATCTTGCTTTCTGATGCATGACACCATCCAATACTTTCACCTTCATTATAGCCCTCAAATATTCACAGACCTCTTCATGAAGAAAAATGTCAAATGGTCCCATGTTATAATTACTACTTGTTTTTATCACTCCTTATGTCTTAAAATGGGAGTGAAAATACATTCATAGAATATATCTTGTATATAGTGCAAATACAAGATATAAAACTGGCATATGTATTGTATCAGCATAGTAGCTGTGTGAGAAATTATATATGTAGCCTCTGTACAACATTTAATATTCAGATAATAGTAGCATCATTAATCTAGCCAACAGTACAGGCCTAAAATCCTATGGATGAAACTATAGAGAGATGCTTTTCTGTTAGATCATATGAAAACTTTCACCTATACAAAATAATAAAATTTAAGTAATAGAGTAAAACTACTTCAAACAACGAGGTCAGTCCCTTCATTTAAAAAGAATATATTAATAGACTATGGTCTCAAAATTAATTTCTTAGATGCCCTTGTCCGGAGTAGCTGTAAAATGTGCTCTTCACTCTCATGTCACCATTCTTTCCACTACATCACATGATTCTGCTTCATTAAAAATGTCAGGTCGACGTCTGAGGGACATAAACAGCTGCTGGAAGGGTGATGGAGCAGCATGGACAGGACTGTGCATAGTTTCCAGGTAAGAGTGTGTGTTTTTAAGGGGAAGGGTGGAGAAGAAAGCAGAGAGACTCCGTGGTGAGCTCACCAACACAACATGTCCCTATTTAAGCACTGCTCCGGAGAATCCCTTTGGTCACCACTATCTGCATCATCTTTCTCTCGGGTAAGTCATACAGATATGCAAGGCAGGGCGGAACCAGCAGGTTGGCAAGAGCTATGAGAAATTTCACACAGTAGTTGAATGAAAGCTAGATTCAGTCAGGATATTTCATTTCACCTCTAACTAATGAGTTGCGAGCCATGGGTCAAGCCACCTAGTTTTCTCACTTTGAAATGAATATCTTGAATGTGAACGAATAGCAGCTACCACTATTGAACTGCACCCTAGCCCCGCCCCACCCCACACCCCTGTCTGTCAGTTGATCATACAATGGTAGCTTGTGTGTTGCTGCAAGCTACGCCATCAGTTTTACAAATCCCATCAGGGACACCGTGGTGGGCAGGTTTCAGTCTAAGCTGTCTTCCAAACTAAGACAGATGAGAAAATAAGCAGAGAAATATGCTTCTGAAAATGAGCTGATGGAACAATTCTACGGAGCACAAAAGAATATTTCCACAAAGAGTGCTGGAAGATGAGCCCCTTTGGTATAAAGTATCTACACAACGTCTCTGAAAATGATGTCCACATAGCAGCCCTCGGGAAGATGGTGCAGGACCAGGCCACGGTGCATTCTCTTGTCCTGAAGTCTCCATGAGTGGCAGCCCACTCAACGGCAACCAGCAACATCGCTCAATGTCTTGGTTTTCAACCATCCTTCCTTCTAGGGAGTATGCTGGCTGCACCTCTTCCAAAATAGATCTGTTTGTCAGTTTGGCAATCGTGGTATTTTCAATATTCTTCACCAGCACTCTATTTCAAACAAACGATTTCTCTTCTGCCTTCCCTCTTCAGTGTTCAACTTCCACATATATATGAGGTGACTGAAAATACCATGGTTTGGATCAGGCACACCTTAATCCTCAAAGTCACATCCTTGGTAGTCAACATTTTAAAGAGATCATTCACAGCAGATCTACCAAAGGTGCAATGTGTTCTTTGATCTCTTGATAGCTACTTCCGTGAGCAATGCTTGTGCGCCCAAGACAGATAAAACCCTTAATAGCTCTCATCTTTACTGGGTTTGTCATAACGTTACCTATCGGGCCAGTTGTGAGGGTGTTTGTTGTCTTTACATCGATCCACACTGAAGACTGTGTAATCCTTGATCTTCATAAGCAAGTGCTTCCAGGGCTCCTCATTTTCAGCATGGAAAGTTGTGTTCTGTGCATATTGCAAGTTGTTGATATGCCATACTTCAGTCCTGATGGCCTGCTCTTCTTCATTTATTCCAGCTCCTCAGACTATTTGTTCAGCATTTGGATTGAGTATGTATGGTGAAAGGACACCTGAAACACATCTTTCCCGATTTAAAACCACGTGGTAGTCCCTTGTTCTGTTAGAACAACTGTCTCTTGACTCTTGTACAGGTTCTGCATGAGCACAATTAAGGGTTTTGATATTCCCATTATTTCCAATGGTAGTAAACATGAATTTATTATCTCACAGTTTAGGAGGCTAGAAATCCAAATTCATTGAGTCAACTCTAAAGGAAGACTTTCTCTAAACCACCTTTAAGGAGAAAAAAATCCATGTTTCCTTTCATTACGGGTTTGACAAATCTTGGAGAGCTTCATGTAGCTTAACCTCAATCATACCCTGGGCCTAGGTTCACCAACCAGGGACTCTGCCACCAAAGGATACACTCTACACCTGGCTTTTCTTTTATTGGTGGCAGTAGGTTTCTCTGGTCTCTGTTAATTTGTTCGATCTCTTTTACATTTCAGAAGAGATAAGCCATACTCACATTCTGGTATTAACTATCCTGGGACACCAATCTCTTCTAATTACTCTAATTTTCCCTCATTTCACAAACTCTGGCCCCTTCCTTATTGAGCAACCTATAGAAACGACAACAATAGGGCCTTTTAGATTTTTTATTTTCAGTCTCAATCTAGCCCTTCTTGAGCAAGTCTGATGTTGCAAACTTTGTTGGGAAGGGTTAAGGTTGTGTCACTAGATCAGGTTGACACACTCCAAAGAACTTTTTTCTTGGGAAAAGTTAGGCTCATTGAGGTTTGTGCTTAATGTGACAGATGTGATTACAAAGCCTTTTAGAGATAAGTGTGACGGAAACGCTAAGTGAGAAACCAGGCAACTTTTCACTGTTCCAGAAATTACCTAGTTCATCTAATGCTTTCAACACTTCCCTGGTTTCTCAGGCAGAAAGCCCTCTCTCAGCATTAGGTTCTTGTAAGTGGGACTCACGTTCACGGAACAAGAAAAATTCAAAAATATGGAGCTACAAGGTCTTAAAACTACCCCTCTGATAAACAATAGCTGGATGCACTTTCATTATTTTGCAGAATATATATGTATAGAGACATGAATGTGTGTATATACACTTATTAAGCTATTACATATAATTGTAAGTGGTTGAGAAAAAAGTAATATAAGTAAATAAATAATATCTCAATAAATAAATGGAATTATTTATCCTGAATAAAGATGAATTAAAAAATAGATACATATACATAACAAGTGAAATCTGTGTCTTAGTCATATCCTCCAAATTTTAAAGGTAAGAAATAATTGGATAGAACAAATGATTATGTATCCCAGGCTTTTTTATTCATAACATTTCTGATGACTTCAAGTTAAAATAAAATTGAAACAAACAAGAAACAGTGCCACGACCTTGTTCCCAATTCCTGTCTCAGGGCAGAACCGTGTTCCATGAAGTTTTCATCGTTGTGACCTTGTGGAAGGAAGCGAATCACCAGACCTTTCTTTGGAGGTGTCTCTGGGTGGCTTTGAACTGCCAACCTATCAGTCAGTAGCAGCCCACTGTACGACCCAGGGATTCCTAACCTTTGTCATTTCAATCTTTGAGCAGAAGAAGGGAAGAAAAGAGATGATACTTCTGATGTGAATGAAGCCCTAAACGTCTGGGAGAAGTAAGAAAGTAGACACCGAGGTGCGCGGAATTACCTTGCTGCGCCATTTCCTCGGGGAGGCTCTCTAGACCTTCCTGATCCTCAGTTCTTTCCCCTTTCTGAGGCCGCTTTTGACACGCTGGCTCTAGGATAAGCAAAGGGGAAGCCAGTCAATTTTCTTCTTATCTGAGTCTGTGCCTGTGGCCACTCATCTTTTACAACAGATCTCTTGGGACCTGAGAGCTGACCTCATGCCTGTGATCTCTTGCAAGTGTCCTGACCTCTGGCTTTCCATTCCAGCCTGCTTCCCCAGCGATAACCAGGAGGGGTGGAGATAAAGGCAGTCACAGGTCTCTGGTGTCACTGCGAATGTGGGTCTCCGTTGGAAATGGAAGCCCAATACTTTTATGATATGAAACCCACTGCCATGGACTTGATTCTGACTTTGAGTGACTCTCTAGGTTACAAAGTAGAAGTGCTCCTTAGGGTTTCTGAGACTGTACCCTTTTACTGGAACAAAGAGCTTTATCTTTCGCCCTAGGAGCATCTGGTCAGTTTGAATTGCTGACTTTGTAGCTTTGGACCCAATACTTTAAAAACCCACTTAGCCAGCAGAACTCCTCCTTTATGCTATTGCTGGTGAAATTTGAGTTGTAAATTCACTTATAGCTGCTAAATGGCTCTCCCTCCTCTACTCTGCCTTCTCTCCCTAATCCCTAAAGTTTCTCTCTTTAGGTAACATTTCAACCAGGCATGGGTAGGAGGAAAAAGATCCGCTTCTTTCTTTGATGGCAAACCTCTAGGTTAGCGTGTGTCGAGAATCTCCTGCTGGTGACATGGGACTTGGGTGTGATGGTGGATTCTTCCAGCTATATGCTCTATAGCTGTGATCGGATCCTTTAAGGATTGTAGGGTTTAGATTCTTAATCTCAAACATAGTAAGTCAGCATAGAAGAACTAGAAAGTACTAAACAGGTTGTGAGTGTATGGAATAATAATGTCTACTACTTAAACAACTAACCGTTCAGAAAGAACAAGTTTCGCTCACATTTCCAGACTGCGGAGGACTAAGAAGAAAGACCTGGAGATGGACTGCCAAAATTCAATCCATGAAAAACTTATGATTCACAATAGAGCAAATCTACAACCAATCATGCTACGTTTCCTTTATTGGACATGGATTTGGCAGGAATTCAAGTATTGCTGTCAATTGGGCCTGACTCAAGGGCAGCTAGCAGTAGCCACCTCTGAGGGTGGTTCCATTCCTCACCCTGGGTGCTGGTGGTTAGGACTATACCACCATCGAACCGGCGCCGACTCACAGCAACCTGTGTACGACAGGCTGCCAGCATTCACCCTAGAACACAATGAAGCGCTGCCCCATCCGGCACCACCCTCACAGCTGCCCTTATGTTTGAGCCCATTTGTTGCAGCCACTGTGTCCATCCGTCATAGGAAGTTAGGAGCATCTAGACTGTCACTCACTGAAGTGAGAATAAGCAGCTATGATTTACCACACAACTCTACGAAATCCTAAAAGCCTTCCACCACGAGCAATCAAAGAGATTGACAGACTCCTGGTTATTGATCCTCTGTGACCCTGCTCACACTGTGATTCAGAACCACCACTCCTTTGTGCTCAGGAGGTTGGCAGAGAACAGCAAAGCAGAGAAGTATGTTTTTTCCTCTGTGCCTCCGGATTCTGACTCATCAGGTGTCTTTCCAGTTCCATTTTTCTACTGGGAATGACTATGTTCTTTGGTGTATAGAGTTCTATTGTTTGGGATATGTGAGTACAGTAAGTTTTTCCATGACCAATTGCTGGATCTATCTGCATCGTTCTGGGTGAAATGGATTGTGTTGTAGTAACAACAACAAAGAAAAACCAACTCATTCCCTCAAAACCTCAAAGACGTATTTCATTGCTCCTATTACATCTTCATCATGGATGAGATGCTTCTAGAAAGCAGACTGACCCAAAAAGCTACTGTGTGGAGTATTACTGATCACCCAAGAATTGGAGAGAGAAAGTGTGGTGAATGATGCTCCAGCACTTAAAAGCTCTCTCCCAGGGATAATGTACATCTCTCCTTCTCCCATGTCATTGACCAAAATAAGACCACACCTGACATCAAGACAATCTTACCAAGTACTTGGAAGGAAAATAGGAAACATTTATGAGTAACACTAGTGATAACCACATGGATTGTTTGGGTTTCAACATACTCAGGAGGCATGCTCTTATGACAAAGCTAGGCAGACAATGCCTATCTATGTCTGTGTTACCCAGTGATAAGACCCCAAAGATCTTTCATACCCTTGCCTGTTCTTCCACAGCTCTTAGTACGCCTAAGGGCCAAGTCTACTGACAAATGAGGGGGACTTGTAGCACTTCTGTATCATCTTGTTTGGAGGCAAGTCCTTTATGATTCGCTTATTTTTCAATTTTCACTTTTTATTGTGAGTTGGATGAAAGTTTACAGAGCAGATTGGCTTTTCACTCAATGATTTATACACATTTTATTTCCTGGGATTCATTGCAACCCCCGCAACATAACACACTTACCTCATTTTCCCCTTGTGCCTGTTGTTTTTATTTGTTTTGCGCTTGGGTAAATGCTGCTGTCTGATCTCAAATGGCTCATTATTCTAAGGTATGTGTGTCTCCCTAGTGTTGCTCGCCTTATAGAGTTACCTATTATTTGGATTAAAATTGAGCCATGGGAGTTCAGTTCAGGTGCTGAAGCCCACTTAAGGCCCAGAGTCTCAGGGGTTCCACTAATCTCGATCTGACCAGCAAGGCTGGTCATTTCTTTTAATGGTTTTAAGTTTTGTTCCACAGTTTTTCCTCTCACTCTATCCAGGACCTTCTTGTTTATTCCAAATCATTTTTAGGACATAATCCAGGCATCATACCATTCAATAGTTCATTCGTATCAAGCCCTGTTGTACAGTTGTTACCACAACCAGTTTAAAGCCATTCTTCTCTTGTACTTCTTGATATCAGCTCTCCTTTAAGCTCTCTGTCCTCTGTATTTTACTTCCCAGGAAACTTTATTCTAGTTAATGTCTCTATAGACTCACCCAACCTGGGTTTCATACATAGAAAGATAGAAAGATACATAACAGAGAGTCAAGAACACTACCAACAATAACAAAATACAGCAAACATAAGCCCTACTCTGGAAGAAGAAAAAAGGGATTATTAAAAATCAGATCAAGATCAAAGTGTATCTAAAGGGAGATCAAATGACAAAGTTTTAACCATTCAAGTTAGATTTATCCTTTTAATCTTCTATAATCTCTCCAATACTCTATGTCTACTAACCCATTTATTCCACCCCTCAGTCATGGTTAGAGGGACTCACCGGAGTCTTATACACTGTGTAGATCCTTCTAATGTATTTAGGCCTTCCACTGTCATCCATAGCTTTCTGCAAACCAGAATTTCACAACTTAAGCTTTGATACCATTCCCTCCTTCAGATTTGGATTATATCTTCTCCCTTATTTTGTTCACAGACATTGGTATGCTTCTTCCATGTGATCTGGGACTTTTTAAGGTGATCTATCAGAACAGTTAATAGTGGCAAGTCAGTACCATCTAGTTCTTATCGTCTCAGTGTCGTGGGGACTGATTTTGCTTGGTCTATTACTCTTTGATTTTTTTGATCACTCTTCTTGCCTCTGGACAAGGAGAGAGCAATAGCTGTATTTTAGATGGTTACATATGCACTTTAAGATCCCTGTAGCTACTCACCAAAATATGATGTAGGACACTGTGTTTGTGATCTAAGCTATGCCAATTGACCTTGGTATCTCTGAGACAAGGTAGTACTCTTGCGTTGATAAAAAGATAGATCTAGGAACAGCTTGGGAAAAATAAACCTAACAACATACAGAAAAGGACAATACAAAACTATGTATAACCTTTTAAAATCAAGTTTCCGGAGTATAGGTTCAAAAGTGAAGACTTTAAATTCTTCAAAATACACCACACCCTAAATTATTCCATTTTTATTATTTAAAAGAGTTCTAAGTTTACTTTCTATTTGCTGAAGCATATATATAATTTGAAGTGGGTGGAAAGGGAATGGCAAAATTAATTATATAATACAAAAATAAGATTAAAATGGAGTCATTTGGCTGTGGATCCAATTGAATTAAAAAGCGGAGACAAACACAAATGAAAAGCAACTCACAAAGCACGTCAGTCAGACTAGCACCGTCCAGGAGTTCCAGATGCTTCACCTCCTTGGCACCATTTGACATCAGTCATTTCATTTGACCATTGTAGTTTTCACTTGCCTTTCTGGTGGCTAAAAAATATAGAGTCATCTTTGGTGGATGACAAAAAAGATTTCTGAAGGACAGGAAGGTCAGCAAGACCTTCTTAAGGTGTGAAGAAACATTTTGAATCAGTTTCTCAGAGTACCTTAAGGATTTTGCTTCCAAGCCAAGCGGCTCTTGTTTTATTGAAGCCCGCTGCCATCCAACCGATCCTGACTTACAGCTGACCTTGCTCCTTCTCCACCATCGAATTATGCTGGCGTGTGGCAACCTGCCCTGTGGGTTTTTGAGACTATAACTGTTGGAGTTCAAGCTTTCTCCCGAGGAGCTGCTGGTGGTTTTGAACTGCTGACTCTGCAGATTGCATCCCGATGCTTAACCACTACGCCACCTTTCCTAAATTCAGAAATAAGTGGAAAACAGTATTGCATGTGTGAGGGACCCAATGGTAATAGTCCTAGGAATGGCCTGAGTCCTGTCACCATGGTGAATGATAAAGCCTTGATATGAACAGGACCAAAGCAGCTGAGCCGAGAGCTAATAGTGGCAACATCTTCATCTTGTCCTTTTCCCACCCACCCTGCTCCTCTCCCCAGTCACAGCTCAAATAGGGCAAGCTGGTCCAGAAGCCCAGAACTTACTTAAAAGGTTTGCCCTTGAATAAATAGTGATTCTCAAATGTTGCAATTTGGAATTTTGATGTCAAATGAGTCAGAGTAATGATTCTGTCTGGAAATTAGGGTAAGTTCACTAAAAAAATTAAAGTCATTTCATTTCTACATACCAAATCCAAAACCTACACCGTAAAGTCAATTCTGACTCAGAGTCCCGTAAACATGGCTTCGAAGCCTGCAAATCTTTACGAGAGCAGACAACTTCGCCTTTCTCCCTCAGAGTAGCTGACTTGAATCGCAGGTCTTGGGGTTGGTGGGAAAACAGCCCACAGACCCACAAAACAGATATGACTTTTAAAATAAAGATTCCGAGGGCATATGGATACGTTATCACCAGGAACATTTGGGGCAAGCGTGATATAAGGAAAGCCGTGGATGTTATGTTTTAGAAGCTGCCACGGTTTCCTGCCTGTTATTTTCATTGTGAATGGCTCTCAAAATTTAGAGAGCTCAGACAACTTGAAATCATTTCCTTGTTCAGCAAATTCCAAAGATCCCCACTGTGCTTATCTTATAATTTTAAGTGACAAGGGCTAACAGGAAGAAAAAGAAAAGCCACATCTCTAAAGGCTGAATGCAGGGGAAAGTTACCACTTTTCAATTTGAAACAAATGCAAAGTTGTCATTCATGTGTAGCTAGCTATGGAGGAAGTTATTTGGGGAGGATCTTGCTGCCCACAGTAAGTCAAAATACCACAAGAGCATTTCCCAAACCAAGCCTAGCTCGTCCTGCAAAGCTAAAAACTGCTAAAGAATTATTCAAGATTGAGATAGCCAACTCACCTTCACATAGATTATTCATGGGAGAGGATTTTTATGAGAGGACTCATAAATGAGCAAGTTTTACCATCTTACTAACCACAAGGTTGGTAGTTCAAACACAGCAGTTGATAAGTAACAGAAAATTGCCCGCTTCCATAAAGATTTACAGCCAGAGAAACCCTATGTATGGGGTCACTATGAGTCAACGCCAACTTGTTGGCAGTGGGTGCAGTTTCTCTGGGTTGACACAGATATGGACATATGAATGCTGTGGATATACATGTCTTGCTGCCTCATCAGAAGATTAAAAAAAGGAAATACCCATTAGGAAATCTGGGTATTGAATAAAATACATTATATTTCTGAAGTTAGAAAACAGAAAGCAATACGAATTTAACGAAAACAAGCTGTCGAGAAGTAAGGCTTTATTTATATTAAAAGGTTGTCATTAAAATTAATAAATAAAATTTTAAATGTAAATAAAGGTCATTTATAAACCAAAAAGTAGGCTCTAGGTCAACCTATATATCATGCCTCTAGTTAAAATTTTTAAATATTTTATTAGGTTTCTATTTTCCATGCCTTACATTTTCTAGTGTTGAGTACTATACCTATAAAAGCTGGGAGACGCAGTGCTTCACTATTTCATGATCCACAAATACAACAGCCACAAAGAAATAGAATAGCAAACTCAAATCAAAATGAGCAACACTCCTGAGACTGCAAGGCAAAGAGTGGACGAGGGCGAAGGGCCCTTGACAAGGTCAGGTACTCCTGCCCATCGCCAGGGCACACAAAGGCCAAGTGGTCCTTCAAATATTTTTTAAAGTGCTGTTTCCCTGGTTGACTCATTGATTCAAAGGGCAAGGCACTCCTGAGAATTATCTTCTAAGATGCCCTGCTCAATGAGCCATGTGTCAGGAAATATCATCAGGCAGTTTCTAAACTAGTCCATAATCGCTGTTCCCTTGAGCCCCAAGGTCCAACAAATCTACAACAATGAACAAGGTTAAGCACCACCAAAAGATACTAAGCAAGCAAACACCACAATGCCCTGTGAGGCATCCCTACAAGACCTTCTTGCTTCAGTGAGTTACCAGCCTCTGAAGTTAGGAGTACACGGGGTGTGAGTACGAGTGTGTGTGGTTCAGGGAGGAGGGGCGGTTTGAAATCACTATTTGAACAATGGGAAATGTCGGCTTCAGGAGGTCAGATTGTAGAAATAACTGACCCTGGAAGTATGAAACAGAGCAGGAGGAGGCAAAGACAGGAGAAAAATATTAAAGTGAACACTTGAAATGAACAGGGTAGAGCTGAAACTATCCGTCCTTATCAAATTGGGTTAGTGTCTAATTTTCCTTCACAATCCTGCATGGATGGAAAAATAAAGAGTAGGCATGCTTAATAAGAAGCAAGAGGTTAGAAATGCCCGAGAATATGTACCTCATTGATGTTTTTTCCCTGTGACTGACTTGGCACCTCAAAATAAGCCAATGATTGGTTAAACTTTCCTTCTTTCCAATTATTTTAAATGTCTATGAAGCCATTTAATTTCTGGGGCTAATAGATATCCAAAATGAAGGAGAAAATGAAGTCTGGCCTTTTTAACCTGTTTCTTTCTTTTTGAAATAAACACGCAGGTCCCCAGCTCTTGGTGACAACAAGTTAGGTGACATTGTCCCCTGCTCTTGGGGGCAACCTCATAGGCCTCTAAATTCTTGGCATTTTCTATGTTTTCTACTCATAGTAGGCCCCTCAGATCTAAGGTGGGCGACTAAATGTATGCTAAAGAACGACTCAGGTGAGGAGTTAGTCATGCCAGAAGGAGCATGTAATTAGAGAGTTGGGGCTTTGAGCCTAATGATATGACAATCTTTTGAGAGAAGCAAGTGAGGGAGCCATTGGGGAGGGACACCTAGAGATTGAGCTGTGATGGTATGGTAGCTTTTGTGTTGGTTCGTTAATCATAAGGTCGGCAGTTCAAATCCACCAGCCATTCTGTGGGAGAAAGATGAGGCTTTCTGCTCCCATAAAGACTCACAGCCTCTATAGAGATCTAAATAAAGGCATGTGAATATGTACATATGCTTACATATGATTATGGGGAAATATATCTATGTGCATATATTTATAGGTTTAGTATTAAGGTCACAGATGGTCATTGGACCTCCACTCAAGTACCCCCTCAATGCAAGAATATTTTGTTCTATTAAAATGGCATTCCATGATGCTCACCTTCCCAACATGATTGCTGAAGACAAAGTCGGTGCATAAGCAAATGTGGTGAAGAAAGCTGATGGTGCCCAGCTATCAAAAGTTAGCATCTGGGGTCTTAATGGTTTAATGGTAAACAAGCGGCCATCTAGCTGAGAGGCAAAAAGGCCCACATGGAAGAAGCACACCAGCTGTGTGATCATGAGGTGTCGAAGGGATCAGGTATCAGGCATCAAAGAACAAAAAGTCATATTGTGAATGAGGGGGAGTGCAGATTAGGGACCCAAGACCCATCTGGAGGCAACTGGACATTCCCTTACAAAAAGGTCAGCCGGATGAGACGAGCTAGTCAGGGGGTAGTGTAGCAACGATGAAACATATAACTTTCCTCTAGTTCCTAAATGCTTCCTCTCCGCCACTATCATGATCTCAATTCTACCTTAAAAATCCGCTAGACCAGAGGATGTACATTGGTACAGATAGGAACTGGAAACACAGGAATCCACGACACATGAACCCCTCAGGACCAGCGGTGAGAGTGGAGATATCGGGAGGGTGGAGGAAGGTGGGGGAGAAAGGGGAAACTGATTACAAGGATCTTCATATAACCCCCTCCCTAGGGATGGAGAACAAAAAAGTGGTTGGAGGGAGACATCAGAGAGTATAAGACATGACAAAATAATAATAATTTATAAATTACAAAGTTTTCATGAGGGAGTGGGGCTGGGAGGAAGGGGAAAAGTGAGGAGCTGATACCAAGGGCTCAAGTAGAAAGCAAATGTTTTGAGAATGATAATAGCAACAAATGTACAAATGTGCTTGACACAACGGATGTATGCATGGATTGTGATAAGAGGTATATGAGCCCCCAATAAAATGATTTAAAATAGAAAGACTCGCAATCTCAGAAACCCACAGCAGCAGTTCACTCTCTCCTATAGAGTTGCAATTCACTTGGCAGTAATGAATTTGTTGTTATTGGTGGTGGTTGGTTCTTTTTTCAGAGATTGAATTACATCAATTTAATCTCCAAATTGAAATGCCAATAAAACTCTTCACTTTTAAAATACACTTGGATCTCGATCTCTCTCTCTCTCTCTCTCTCACCCTCTCCCTCTCTCTCGTCAACCTCGGTTTCATTATCTGTAATTGTATTAATACTAGGGAAAACTCTATTGGAATTTTTTTCTGAAGATTGTTTGGTAACTACCACCCATCTATTAACATGTCCTACACTGGTGGCTTAACTATGCAGGAAAGCTATGTTATGACTATTTCAAAGACCAGCAAGGTCACACATAGTGGACAGGTTTCAATTGAGCTTCCAGGCTGAGATAGACTAGGAAGCAATTCCTGACAATATACTTTTGAAAAAATAGCCAGTGATAAGCCTATAAATCACAGCAGAATATTGTCTGACATAGAGCTGGAAAATGAGACCCTCAGGTTGAAGGCAGTAAAATACATAGTGGTTCAGTAATGGACTTTTGGGTACCAATGATTGGTGAGTAGAATGAAGAACTGGACAACATTTTTATCGGTGCTCCGTGATGTTGCCATGTGTCAAAGCTGACTGAAGAGCAACGATCAACAGCACATGCAATCATGTGCTGTTTTGTGCCCATGGCCCTTTGAATTATTGTTCTCAATTCTTCAGCTAGTCTTATATTCACATACTTTCCAATGTGATGTGGTGGTTCTTCTCACTACAGCTTTCAATATCTGAATTCAGGGAGTAGTGGTATTTTATTACTTTGATTGTAGTTTAAAATTTAACTAATTGAATGAGGTGCCGTTCATTTTGATTCATAAACAAATTTTTTAATTCAAAAAAATTTTTAATCATTTTATTGGGGGCTTGTACAATTCTTATCACAATCCATACATCTGTCCATTGTGTCAAGCGCATTTGTACATCTGTTGCCATCATCATTCTCAAAACATTTTCTTTCTACTTGAGCCAATCATAAACAACTTCTATCTCCTTTCTGACTACCTTTCTTTAAAGCAGATAATGATTATGAATAATGACATTCAGCCATCTGATTTTCGACATAAGATTTTTGAGATTGCTTGGAAATCAATATCAAGATTGGTGCTTTCTCCAGTTTTATGATGTGGGCAATCTGAATGTTCTAAATTTACTTTTTGTTCTATTTAGATTAATTTGACATTACTGACTTTTAGAAAGAATATTGAATGTTTGGCTACAGTTTAGAAAGCTAAACATATGTGGCTCCCCCTTAATTCAGCAATTCTTAAAATCCTAGTGTATCCAACATACATGAGTTACATACCCTCCACCTCTGCCCCTAAAAAGGACTTGCATAAGAATTTTCAGCTACAGTTTGGAACTCCAAACTGGAAACAATCCAATATCCATCAACAGAAGAATAGATAAATAATTTTATATATTCATAATGTAATATAGCATGACCATAAGAAAGGATGCAATCAAATGGATGATGATCATAGACATAATTGGACATGAAAGAAGCCATTTCCAAAAGAATAAGTTCCCTATTATTTCATTTACCTAAAGTTCAACAGGTAATATTAATGCCTGTGAATACAAGTCAGAATAATGTTCTTCAGGGTTGAGTCTGAATATTAACTGGGAATGGGGCAAAAGGAACTCTTCTGGTCTTCCAAAAATGTTAGACATTTTAATGGTGGTTTTATATATCCATGTGTCTAAATTCATCAAGCTGTAGAATATAATTAGATTACTATGTTATTATACCTTGGTTAAAAATTAGATTTTAAAAAGAAATCACTCCTAGAATTGGTCTGGGAGGCAGAATATTGGAAGTACTACTGCTTTTATCTTATCAAGTTTAATTTGCCACATTGTAGCTGTCAACATAGCATGATATTAAGACAAGTACATTCCACTAGTCCATGAAGGGTTAAGCTAGACATGGCGACGGGCTTGGTAATGTCTCTGTTACTTACATATCTAGTACAGGAGTGCACAAAGACCTAAATGAGCAAGCACAAGGCATTTCAGTGTTTTGGCTGCTGAAACATCCAACAGTGTTTATGTTCTATGCCATCCTGTCTCCAGATTGACAAGATAGTGTTAATGCGGCGGCAAGGGAAATAGAAACAAAGGCAGGTGCTGATGCTGCCTTAACAATGAGGGCCTATTCTCCCCCATGCACCTGAGAACACCAGTGAACTTGACCATTGTTTAGCAGCAGAAACTTCATGGTTTCTCTCATCCTTTGCTCTTAGTCATGTGACCACATTATTTCCTTAGGAGGTGATCCTGCCTTGCATCCATGACAACGGAATCCTCTAAACCCATGTACTGTGGCATCATGGTTGACCAACCAGAGTCATGGTTTCTTACCACCACCTCCCCCTTTCCTCCAGGGCTGTTTGCCTTTATTGTTACTTTAAAAAAAAAAAAGAAGAATTAAAAGGAAAGAAAGACAGCTAGCCAAGGCCAGCAACAGCGGCACAAAAGAGTCATTTGTGAAGGGCAAAGATTACCAGGACTATTAGCTCTAGGGGTTTAGGGAAAGCGTGTCTGATTCAGAGCACCATCAGGGAAAGGCTGAGTGCAGACAAAGTGCTACTGCAGAGGGAATACTGTGTGGGAGGGTGTGGAAATCACTATGTTCTGGGAGCCTCCTTTGCTTTCTGTGGGGTTGTGCCAACCTGAGGAGTGAGGGTGGCAGAATAACACACCTGAGGGCACAGCAGCTCTCCCCTTTTATCTGGCTGCTGCATTTCAGTTGCAGGGAAGCCTCGGCTGAGTGTCTCATTCCTAAGGATCCCCCTGAGGGGCGCCAACTCGTGAATATGCTCAGCTGTGGAGCAAAAGGCAAGGGCTGGGGTTGACCACCCACCCCAAAGTCAGCCGCTGAACTGTGCTTTCCTCGAAATGAGGTGCCCTTGTGGTACAGCAAGGCCAGTGGTTCCAACCTTATCAGTCCGTCTGTGGGGCTGTCATCTGTATAAAGATTTATCATCTCAGAAACCCTCAGAGCATCTCGACTCTGTCCTGCAGCCTTGTTATGAATCAGAATCCACTTGAGGGCCATGGGTTTGGGAGGTTTGCTTCTTAATGAGAAAGGGGGTGGGGGGGAAGCTTCTCCAGAAGTTATATTTTTCTCCCATTACAACTTGGGTCCTAACGTTTATAAGAATTTATTTCCAAAAGGTCACCGGCGGCCTCATAAGACCCTCACTAAAGCTTTCTCAATTCGTGTCATGGCTAAATGGCTGATAGCTGCGATTAAAACAGAAAAGGTCTGTCGGTTAGTATTCTTGTTTACTGAATTATAATATCCCTGTTTACCCAGCCCTCCAGATAATACCGAGAAGAGGGCTGATTTTCCTCTTCTTTTGCCATTTTGGTTTTAAAATACTGATTCCATAGAGGGTGCTAGCAAAATAGGAATGCAAAACTATGGTCCAGGGAAAAAATACAACTGGATCAATAGGCAACTGAACTGGCACAAAGTAAACTGCACTGCGCAGAACCGCATAAAGATAAAAGTAAACCACATATGCAATAAGAAAATCCTTTCAATGCCAGTGAGCCGAGGAAACTAGGAAGAAGGAGACAGACCTCCCAAAATGAAATATTTCCATTATGTTTCTCCAGATAAACTAGCTTTCATAGAACAGGCATTTTTCCTCACCTGTACAAATAATACATTCAGAGGGAAGTGTGACATCTTTATACTGATCCCACTAAGAATAACCACTTGACACCCTAGAAAAGTGATTTTTCCAATGGTAGTGGTGGTGGTGATATCGTGGGTTTCCTGTTAGGCTGCATGGACAGGGTTGCAAGAACAGCTCAAGACTACCAGCTGTGGGGTCTTAAAGGCTTGAAGATAAATAAGTGGCCATCTAGCTGAGAAGCATCAAAGCCCATATGGAAGAAGCAAACTAGACTGTCTGACCAGAAGGGTCAGAAGGTGCAGAAGGGACCAGTTATCAGACATCAAAGAACTAAAAATCATATCAATGGATGCCCACCTCCCTGATACGATCAATGAAGACAAACGTGTGCATAAGCAAATGTGGTGAAGAAAGCTGATGGTGCCCAGCTATCAAAAGATATAGTGTCTGGGGTCTTAAAGGCTCGAAGATAAACAAGTGGCCATCTAGCTCAGAAGCAAAAAAGCCCACATGGAAGAAATGCACCAGTGTGTGTGATCACGAGCTGTCGAAGGGATCAGGTATCAAGCATCAAGAAACAAAAAATCATATCATTGAAAATGTGGGTCTGTGCAGAGTGGAGACCCAAAGCCCAATGGTAGCCAACTGGACACCCCTTACTGAAGGATTGTGGGGAGGAGATGAGCCAGGCAGTGTGCAGGGTAGCAATGATGAAACATATAACTTTCCTCTAGTTCTTAAATACTCCCCCCGCCCACTATCATGTTCCCAATTCTACCTTACAAATCTGGCTAGACCAGAGGATGTACATAGGCACAGATAGCAACTGGAAACACAGGGACTCCAGGACAAATGACTCCTCCAGGACCAGTGGTGAGAGTGGTGATGCCTGGAGGGTAGAGAGAATGTGGGGTAGAAAGAGGGAACTGATTACAAGAATCTACATATAGCCTCCTCCCTGGGGGAGGGACAGCAGAGAAGAAGGTGGGGGGAGACATCAGACAGTGTAATATATGACAAAACAATAATAATTTATGAATGATGAAGGGTTCATGAGGGAGGGGGAAGGGGAGGGAGGGGGAAAATGAGCAGCAGATATTAAGGGCTCAAGTAGAAGGCAAATGTTTTGAGAATGATGATGGCAACAAATGTACATATGTTCTGGACACAATGGATGGATGTATGGATTGTGATAAGAATTGTATGAGCCTCCAATAAAATGATTAATAAAAAATTTTTAATTAAAAAAAAGACCACCAGCTGCTCTGCAGGAGAAAGATGAGGCTTTCTACTCCCTTAAAGAGCTATAATCTGGTAAACCCATAGGGGACAGTCCTACATTGTCCGATAGGGTAGGACATGAGCCAGAATCGACACAAGGGCATTGAATTTGTCTTTTGTTCTAGAAATGCTTTTCAATCATAACTCCTCGGGCCCTAGCTCTAGATATTTTGAATTATCAAGTCTGAAGTGGAATGGAGGAGAAATCACCATTCTGTAAAACATTGCAAAGACTTTTGATATAGGAGGCTCATACATTGTGCGTTGGGACTTCATAATCCAGTCCCACAGCCCATTGGTTCTGCATTGCTAAGTCCCAGTTCCAGTGTTATCAACTACAATAATTAAAAATAGTATAGACCTCAAAAATCACTAAATGCAGAAATCTCAGCCCATCGTTGCTCACACTGAGTTAAGAAACACCACGGTGTGAAAATAGGAACATTCTCATCTAGTCATCAGAAGGCCAGATGCATAAGTCAACCACCATCCATCCCACTGTCTGGAATTAGTGAAAACTTACCCCAGCCTTCCTTCAGTAGCTATCAGAATGAGAAAGAGCAAGCAACTGCATTGCATGGGAAGGGTGAGGTTGGAGAATCACTGAACCTGTTCTTTGCACCCAGAGATAGAAACATCCCACAATTATTCCAATGATAAAAGAAGAAGAAATGTGAGGGGCATCATCCTTGTATTACCACCTGTCATCTTTCCAGCACAAAATAAGTGCCACAACTCACTTTCACTTTATACCAGAAAAGGAGCTCAATCAGTGGAGCAACGATGAACGCACTGGGCTGCCTACTGAAAGGTTGGAGGTTCGAGTCCACCCCATGGCACCTTGGAAGAAAGAGCTGGTGAGCGACTTGTGACAATTCAGCCATCGAAAACCATATGAAGCCTGTTTATATTCGGATGCACATGAGGTCTCCGTGAGTTGGAATCAACTCCACAGCCAATGGTGGCCTATTGTTCCAGAGAGTCTGAACTGCCGGGGTGCTCTCAGAAGGGGGATGTGACACTGTGGTCACGTATCTGGTATACATTAAACTGTCCTGAACCAAAGGCGGTTCTGTTTAGTTTTGTTTTTTTAACTCTGGCCCCCCTTCTTGTCCTAAACAAGGTATTCCGACAGCCCTCCCCAGTGAAAGGGCTCTAGAAACAGGAGCGGTCTTCAGGGGAGGAAGAGTGAGGTGTTGATATGCTGACTCACAGGGCACAAAAGCCCACTGACAGATGGGAAGAAAAAAGGAAAAGTGCTGAGAGCATTAAACACAAAAGGATTTTATAAGCAGGAGCGGCAGCAAGCAGTCGCTCTGGAAAGAAGCCATGCCATATTAATAGGTGCTATTTGATCTGCTAGTGTAAGTGGTCAACACAACTGCCCAGGACACATTTGGGTCCATCGTGAAGAGGACTGTCATTTGGACAGTGGAGGGTAAGTGCTGCCAGCACGTCTCCTGGGCCTCTGCAGGGTGGATTTTGAAAGCCTAAGAAGGTGGTGCTGATTTCACCATCCGCTCTTATCCTTGGAATCTGGAAGGCAATTATAAAGTCATCTTTCATGAGCGGGTTATCCCACAAACATTACACGGCTGCTATTATGCCTGACAGTTGGGCCAACTTCTTGTTCAAAAATAGCCCATTTGTCTGTTTCCTCTACTCCCTGCCCTTGTGAAACTGGCAGAGTGAGAAGGCATTCCTGGATGCCAGTTGAATCACTTTGCAATTGTGGCATTGGTCGGTGAGGCAGTGAGGGGACTTTCAAGCCCCAGGGGCCAAGAAAGGATGGTGGGTTGTGCGAGAGGAAGTACCCACTTTGGAAAAGCTGCCGGTGGAATTCCCTGAAGTGAGTTGCATATTGTAGCCACACAAATAGCTCAGCCACTGGTTAGCTATGTAGCCCCATTCTCTGTTCTCTTTCACCAGGCTTCCCTCTCTCTCTTCCCTTCCACGCTATTTAAAGAGAATGGTGGAAAGCAAATAACCAGACCAAAACAAAACTCTGCTCAGGGTTCCCATGAGGAAAATCATGGTCAATGACAACTGCTCAAGGGGGTAGCTTTCATACTGCTGGATGTTAGCACCCTACATGTCCTCTCTGCCCATGTACTCACCAGCCTCTGAATGCATGCCCCACAAAGAACACTCAGGCCTACCTTACTTGTTTTCGTCCAGGAGGACTCATCCACCAAATGTACAGATAACCAAACACAAGCAGTTGCCTTTCTAACAAACACGTCTTCCAAGTAACACCATGGCAACACGTTTCAAATCCTTACAGGAGCCCTGGGGGCAAAAATGGGTGAAAAAACCTGGACACTAACTCCAAGGTCAGAGGTTGGAACCTGCTACCATATTAATGGGAGAAAGATGTAGCCGCCTTCTTGAGAAAGGATTCAGAGTCTTAGATCCTTGGCTGCGGCTGCAGCAGTCCTCCTCAGCCTCATATGGCTGCTGTATGCCTCCCAATTGATGTGATGGCAATGAGTCTGGTTTGGGAGCTTCAAATCCTTAAAGGAACTCTAGAGAAAGTCTCTCTTCCAATGCAGAGGCCAAGGAGCCTTAAGTTGATCCTCACTGTGGCTTGGAGGATGCTCAGCGTGGGTTCTTTTTGAAAATTATTTTTATCGTGTTGTGGGTGTATACACACAGCCAAACAGACACCAATCCAACAATTTATGCATGTGCAATTTAGTGGCTTCGATTACATCCTTCACGTTGTACACCGATTCTCATCTTCCTTTTCCAAATCATTTTACCCCTATTAAGATAAACTCACTGCCCACAACGGTTTTCCACATGATCCATTGTGGACTCTTGAAGATTTAATGGGTTGTACTCAAGACAACCAGATCGTGAATCCATGATGGGAAAATAGTCTGTTACATTAAAAGGCGTCACACAAAAGCATGCCAGAGAAACGATCACAGAGTCCCAGGATGGCTGTTGTCTTGTGGGGCTGGAAGTTATAGCGTGGGCATTTCAAATACCAGCAGCATCACCAAGGGAGAACAGATTTTATTGGTGCTTCTAGACTATCGCAAACTAGGAAGGAAAAGGAGTTGAGTGAGCTACTTCTGAAAAGTTGCCAGTGAAAACCCTATGGATCCAAAATAGTACCCAAGACTTTCAGCTCCTTCCTCTGAACAGGCTAGCGGGAGACACGGATCAATGGAGAAGGATACCACGTTTGGTCAAGGGAAGCCCCCAAGGAGATGGACTGATCCAATGGCTGCAACAACAGATGCAAACATACCAACCATCATGGGTTGTTACCCCCTTTCACACACAAAAAAAATCATTCAGTGTCCCCTATAGCAACTAAAGCTTTTGTGTCATAGCCCATACACTAGGAAACGTGGAGGCATCCTCTTTTGTGCCCTGTCCCTGGATGATTGCAGTAGCCTGCCCAGGAGGTGGTATCACCCACTTTGGGAATATTGACGAGGACTAGTCAGAATGTCATTCTATTTATTACACATGCTATCACTATAATTCATAATTGAACTGGCAGCAGTTAACAACTCAGGATGAAAGTGCCTTGTTAGTGGATCGTGTGCATATGTGTGTGTGCATAAGTAAGTGTTTATGGGTGTAGTTGATCATATTCAGAGAATGACACTAGATTTCTTTGACATAACTAAATGTGAGAATGATCCCTCACCTTAAGTATATTAGGCTGTGTCAGAAAGTATTGCTACTAGTGTTCCAGTTCCTATGTGCCCAGGTTCATTCTAACCAAACTGTGCTTAAACGTACCTCTGCAATTGGTAGGTGGCCACAGACAAGTTCTCTCGCTAATTTATATACCTTAGTCTTGCCTGGACGCTTTAAAAAATGTCCAATTAAAAGAATGTCTTCCAAGATGATCTGCTGGACCAGCTAAATTCAAGAGAGAGAGGATTTTTTTTGTAGGATTCCCAAGGAGTCATCTTGATAGATTTACTCAAAAGACTACAAAAAATAAGGACTTGTTAGAAAGATTTAAGAAAATTTAAACTGCATTGGTCAGGAAAAGCACAGCAAAACTGCAGCAAGGAATGTTTCTGAGCACAACCTGCTCATTCTTTGAGCATCACAAGGCTGTACCAGGTAGATTTCACTGGGAACCCACCGCCATCTACTCTACAGCCCTGATCCTGGCTCTTCTTTCTGTTCCTCAAACTCAACAATAGATGCTTCTTTCTATTTCCCAAAGTCATGAACATGGAAAAGGAGCATGGCCTGAGTCTCTTGAGCATGGTGAGACTGCTATTTTGATGCGATATAAATTGAAGAGGGGAGGATTCTCCAGGACAGAGTTAGAAACACTCCCTTCAGAAGTATATAGACCTCAGTGGAAGATATGTCAAGAAGAAATCATTTTGATATATTTGTTGAATCAATATTTCTATGATTTTATAGCAGTACCTTTTTACTTACCCACACGTGTTTGTTTACATGTGTATATAAGTACTTTGGACATATTATCAGGAGAGACCGGTCCCTGCAAAGGGACATCATGCCTGGTAAAGCAGAAGGGCACTGAAAAGGAAGACGACCTTCGACAATGTGAACTGACACAGGCTGCGAGATGGACTCAAGCATCAGAGTGAGTGCGAGGATGAAAAAGGACTGGGTGGAGTTCTGTTCAGCTGTACATAGACTCCCTGTGAGCTGGAACTGACTGGATGTCGCCTAACATATTCACATTTATAAGTTACGAAATTGTATGAAGGTGTGAGATGTATTTAGGTTATATAGACTATAACGTGCATATTTGAGCTACATAAACATTTTTAGTTTTGTTTTTTAGATTTCACAATCCTTCAGTTGAACATTAACAATTGCACATGATTCAATCCAATATATATGTGGTATTAATGAGGTTGATGTACTTGACTATAAGCCCAGCATTCTAAATATGACTGGATGCTAGGACTGGACTTCTGATCCTCACGGTTTTTGTTGCCATCTGTTCTGACTAGACCCAGCCAATAGGAGACTGTAAGGAGAAACTGCCTGACTTGTCAAATCCTAATGATTTCTCTTCCTTGTGAGCATTTTTCTCCCCTTGCTTCTTGCTCCAATGGTGGCATTTGAGTCTATCTGCCAGTTTTCTAGGTTTGTTTTTTTCATGTATTTTTGTCCCCATGCTCCACGAACCTGCATCATTGTACCTCCTCAGACCCAGCTCAGACGTCCAAGCTTCTGAGAACCCCAGCTCCTTCAGCCCAAAGGGTAGTAAATACTTATAGCTGTTATTCCTGTAACAAATTTCAGTCTTCTAATGTCTTGATAACAAATATCCTATATTGAGTTCTCTCTGCTAAAGTAACTGGTACAGTTTTTGTTTTCCTGGCTGCATCTTGGATGATACAGTACATATAAGTATGCACAATTGTAATGTCGATTGTGTGTACTGATGTTTACTTTATGCACGTAGAGATAAATAGACATAGAGAAATAGAAGAGCTTAAAATGGCGACAATGTCACTCACATTTTAATACATTCAGACAATACTAGCTGCAGGAACTGCATATTTCCTCTATCCCCATCTCCCGGCAAACACACTGAAAATATATCTAAGTGGCAACAAAGCTATATGTTGCTTTTATTACAGTGCCATTTAAAATGTATTAGGCTGAAAATCTGCCAGATCAAAAGAACTTACTAAAAATAGCATCTGGGGTCTTAAAGGCTTGATAGTAAACAAGCAGCCATCTATCTCAGAAGCAATAAAGCCCACATGGAAGAAGCACACCAGCCTGTGTGATCACGAGGTCCCGAAGGGATCAGTTATCAGGCATCCAAGAACAAAAAATCATATCATTGTGTGCTCACCTCCCTGATATAATCACTGAAGACTAATGGGTGCATAAGCAAATGTGGCAAAGAAAGCTGATGGTGCCAGGCTATCAAAAGAAACAGCATCTGGGGTCTTAAAGGCTTGAAGGTAAACAAGCGGCCATCTAAGTCAGAAGCAACAAAGCTCACATGGAAGAAGCACACCAGCTTTTGTGATCATGAGGTGTCGAAGGGATCAGGTATTAGGCATCATCAGAACAAAAAATCATATTATAGTGAATGAGTGGGGGGAGTGCGGAGTGGAGACCCAAAGTCCATTTGTAGGCCACTGGACATCCCCTTACAGAATGGTCTCAGGGGGAGAGGGGAGATGAGCCAGTCAGGGTGCAATGTAGCAATAATGAAACATATAACTTTCCTCTAGTTCCTAAATGCTTCCTCCTCCCCCACTACCATGATCCCAATTCTACCTTACATATCTGCCTAGACCAGAGGATGTACCCTGGTACAGATAGGAACTGGAAACACAGGGAATCCAGGGTGGATGATCCCTTCAGGATCAGTGGTATGAGTGGTGATACTGGGAGGGTGGAAGGAGGGTGGGTTGGAAAGGGGGAACCAATTACAAGGATCTACATGTGATCTCCTCCCTGAGGGACAGACAACAGAAAAGTGGGTGGAGGGAGACATCGGACAAGGCAAGATATGACAAAAGAATAATTTATAAATTATCAAGGGTTCATGAGGGAGCGGGGAGCAGGGAGGGAGGGGGAAAATGAGGAGCTGATGCCAGGGCCTTAGGTGGAGAGCAAACGTTTTGAGACTGATGAGGGTAATGAATGTACAAATGTGCTTTACACAATTGATGTATGTATGGATTATGATAAGAGTTGTATGAGCCCCTAATAAAAAGATTTTAAAAAACGTAATAAAATAGTGAATCTCTTTTTTCTCTGTGGGTCATTTGTAAAAGTGTATATAATGACCCATTTATTCTAATCGGATGGGTATATGTATGTGTGATATATGTGTGTGTATTTATATATAATCTACCCAGCGTTGACACAAATGACTTATAGGATGCCCACCCTGACTAATTGTGCCTTTAGATTCAACACTGTGTGTCTCCTCTCCCTTCTCAAGTTCATTCTGTGCCTGGTGATCTCACATAGGAAGAAAGGTCAATGTTACCACCATTGTCCACACTGGCTCTTACTCATCAAGGGCCTCAGATTTTCAGAATTCAGGGAAGCCTTTGGTGTGGTCAACTTTTCTGTTCCTAATTTTAACATACAGACTATTCATACATAAGAAAAAGTGGTTTGGTAAAAAGACCCAAGAAAAGCACATGGTTTCCATCGAGCAGTTATACTAACCTCCAGATCTATTTCAAGAAAATCGCTCATATTATCCATATCACATCGAGTCAGAGGGCAATTTTCTAATCAAGATGCCTTGTCATTTCTTCTTAAGGACGTTCCCATGTGCACAACAAGCACGTAGCTTTATTTTATATTGTCATTGACATCTACAATTGACTCTCCTACAGTAACAAGCACACACATACACAAACCACACTAGACTCTCCCAAGCAGCCAAATCAATCTTGAGGCATTAAAGTAACACAAGATTTTAAGAATATTAATATATTCAAATTTACCCAATGCCAACATGAAGTATTAATAATGGGGATCATCAGCAGTCTACAGATATTTAGGTAAGTGGGTAGCCCATCATCCTCCACTTTTGAGTGAGTAGAGTAGCTGAGCAGTCTTCTCAACATACCAGAGGAAATATCCAGCATATGGGAATTCCAGCATATCAGAGGAAATATCCTGGATATCCAGAATTCAAATTTAAAACCATAGCAGGTGCCCTCAACCCATCCTAGGGGCACCTGAAGCCCCCACTGTTCTTCTACATGAAGCAGCACATTCCTATCTCTGCCTGAAGGTACACTAGAGAAGAGATTTTCAAATACTCAAGCATCTTTATACTGGAGGGGTGATGCTGCTGTGAAGTACCATAGAGTAGACGCTGACTCACAGTCACCCTCTGTACAACAGAATGAAGCTTGTCCTGATTCTACACCATCCTCCAAAATGTCGCTCTGTTTGACATCATTATTGCAGCCACAGCCTCAATCCATCTTGTCCAGGGTCTTCGTCTTCCTTGATGACAGTGTTTCCTAAGCATGATGCCCTCAATAGAAACTAGTTTCTCTTGATAACATGTGCTAAGTATGTAAATCAAAGTCTCATCCTCATTTCTGAGGAGCATTCAAGCTGTCCTTCCTCTAAAACTTATATCCGTGTTCTGGCAGTGTGGTTCTGTCCACATTCTTTGCCAACACCATAATTCGGTGCATCAGTTCTTGTTTGGTTCTCCTTATTCATATGCAGTTATTTTGCTCAGAAGCATGTGAATCAATACCAAGGCTTTGTTCAGGCACATCTTGTTGTCAAAGTGACACCTTTACTTAGGGACAGAGGATGGTACTTTAGAGCATCTCCTGCCACAGGGAGTGCTGTTGCCCAGCACAATAACACACATTAACCTATCCTTGGGGTCCCTAGATAACATGAAAGGATTGTGTACTTCAAACCAAAACATTAGATATTTGAGTCCACCCAGGTGCACCTCAGAAGAAACGCCTGGCGATCTCCTTCTGAAAGACCAGCCATTGAAAGCCCCATAGAGGTCTGAAAAGGGAATACTCTCTAAAATAGATTTAAAAAACTTCAACACCCCATGACAAAGAGACAAGCAATTCTATTTTCCAAATGAGCAGATGACAGGAACAGATATTCCACCAAAGAAGACACACAACCAGCCAACAAACACATGAAGAAATGCTCACAATCATTATAGCCATTAGTGAAATGTGTACCAAAAAATGAGAAACCATCTAGAGTACAGCAGTGAAAAGAACAGATACTGGCAAGAGTGAGCAGGGATTGAAACTCTTTTGGGTCAAAGGGAAAGTCTGTAAACCAATGATGGTCCAAGGTGCTGTGCAAAACCAATGTTTTAAGCTTCAACATGGTGAGTATTGTTTCAGTACTAGCACAAGATACTTTCCTTTCGTAAGTAATTAAAGAATGTTCAGACTTTAAACACTAAACTTGTTCAGAAATGTGTACTGTGGGTTTGTTTGTGGTTGCTTTAAAGCTATAATGCAGAATCTCGATTCTCAACAAATTCATAACTTACTTCATCAAAGCTTGCTCAATGAGTAAGAATTGTATTTCAGTATGCATAATATATATTAAATGCCTGCATGATTTTCAAGCTTTTACACACAGAAAGGAAAATGAAATCAAAAGAATCCCCTCCAGAGAAGATTCTACTCGGCAGAATCAACTCCATAACAAGTGACTTTGTTTATATTAGTGATTTGCTTCCCTCCTTCCTGGATCACCTCAGAAATAAAGATGTGAGCCCAAATTCTTGTCTTAGAGTGTGTTTGGGGGAAGCCCAAACCAAGATAGCAACTTGGTCTCTGAGTGCCATTCCCGATCAAAGGACCACAGTATCACATGTCAAACGTTAACTCTCCAGGGGTCCCGGAGATAAAAAGGTGGAGAACAGAAAAATGTTAGGGCAGTAACGTTATTCTGTAGGCTTGGTGGACCCCTGGCATAATATATTTATCAGAGCCCAAAGAATCATATAACACAAAGAGTAAAGCTTCCCATAACTATGGAGCATAAACTCACTGCTATCGGGTCAACACTGACTCGTAGTGACCCTACAGGAGAGTGGACCTGCCCATGTGAGTTCCTGAGAGTGTATTCCTTTTTTTTTTAAACCATTTTATTGGGGGCTCGTACAACTTTTATCACAACCCATACATACAACCATTGGGTCAAGAACATTTGTACATTTGTTATCATTTTTAAGACATTTGCTTTCTACTTGAGCCCTAGGTATCAGCTTCTCATTTTTACCCTCCCTCCCCCACACTCTCTTCCTAATGAACCCTTGATGATTTATAAATTATTATTTTTTCACGTCTTACACTGACCAATATCTCCATTCCCCCACTTTTCTGTTGTCAATCCACCTGGGAGGGGGGTTTATGTGGATTATTGTGATTGGTTTCCCCTTTCTACACCCACCTTGCTCTTAACCTCCTGGTATGGCTACTTTCATTATTGGTCCTGCGGGATTTATCTATCCTGGATTCCCTGTGTTTCTAGCTCTTATCTGTACCCATGTACATGCTCTGGTCTAGCTGGATTTGTAAAGTAGAGTTGGGGTCATGATAATGGGGGGTGGTGGTAGAAACATTAAAGAAATAAAGGAAAGTTGTATGTTTCAACCATGCTATACTGCACTCTGACTGGCTCATCTCCTCCATGAGACCCTTCTTCTATAAGGGGATGGGCAATTGCCTACAGATGGAATTTGGGTCTCCACTCCGCACTCCTCCTCATTCCCAATGATATAATTTTTTGTTCTGGGTCTTTGATGCCTGATACCGGATCCTATAAACACGTTATGATCACACAGGCTGGTATGCTTCTCCCTGTGGGCTTTGTTGCTTCTCAGCTAGATAGTCGTTTGTTTATCTTCAAGCCTTTAAGACCCCAGATGTCATATCTTTTTATAGCTGGGCACCACCAGCTTTCTTCACCACATTTTCTTATGCAGCCACTTGAGACTGTGATTCTTTATGAGTAAAAATCCCCATCTTTCTCCACTGGAGTGGCTTGTGGTTTCAAACTACTGACCTTGTGGTTAGCAGCCCAGTGCATAACCACTATGCCACAAAGTCTCCATGGAGCATAGCTAATCATTATAAATATTGGACCATCTATCATACAAATGTACTATACAGTGTGCAAAGAGGAAAGGGAACTTTATTTTATTACTATATTTCTGTTCACCTGAAATTGCTCCTAAAAGTATGGTCTATTTTTTTTAGCTTGTCTTTCCTCCTTCTTTCTCTCACTGCCATCGAGTCAATGTTGACTTCACTGCCCTCATAGCAATGCTCAGTGGGTCTCTGATACTACGGCTGGTTATGGGAGTAGAAAGCCCAGGCTTTATCCTGAGGAGCTGCTGGTGGTTTTGAGCTGCTGACCATGTGGATCATAGCCTAATGTGTAAGCATTACACCACCAGGAATCCTATTGCTAGGGAACAACAAAGACCTCAAGTCCTCTTTCTGGAGAGAAAGATTTCTTGAGTCTCTCCTTTCATTTGTATTACCTAGGAGCAAAGGATTTGTCTTCTAGTGTGATCCTCCTTTGAGGTAAAGGTGGTGGTACCTTGTGTGGGAATACTTGCTTCTCCGAAATACTAGGAATCCAATATCGGACTTACAGCCCTAGTCCAGGAAAAATATCCAAGTGAAAGACAGAACACCGATATCATCTCTCTTGAAATGAACAAAATCACCCATGGGAAAATGCAGGCAATCTGCATTCAAGCATTCAAGTAACTGAAGACATTAAGTAGATGTTGATGACATCTTTACTTCCGCATTGGGAAATCAACTCATACAACTAGAGTTCATGTAGTGAAAGTAGGTTTACTATCATGTATGTAAATGACAATTGAAGTACTTCTTGAAGCAGGGCAATGGTTATAATCTCAGTTTGACACTGACCAGGGGCCATTATCTTTCACTGGTCATCCCAGTGAACAAGCAAAGAGCAAGCAGAGTAAAGGATCATTTTTGTCACTTCCAAATATATCAAAGAGTGGCAGGGCCCTTCTGTTTCCTTGGCATGTGACAGTTAACACCTGCTCCTCGAAGGGCTGATTTTAAATGCTATCAGCTGGGATCATTCTTATCTGTGTGGCCAAGCGGGTGGTGTGCTCTTAAGAAGGTGAATTTGACAATGTGCTGCCTGGCTGTGATAAATGAAGTCCCATCAGTGGGATGTGCTGTGGGGACGAGTTTCTCATCCCAGAGCACAGGACAGATAATCTCAGATGCCCATACAATGGAGGATCTCTTGCGTGGGGCTGACCCCTGATCCTGAGTTCTTGAAAACTCTCCCTGGGAAATATTCTGCATTTTCTGACTGCAGAGTTCTGCGGAGAACTATGAGGAGGGAACCGCTGGGAACAGCATGGAATCTTTATTCTCACACAAAGCATTCCCAAGCCTTCAGATAGGCAGGCCTTTGACCCCTCTACCCTTCAGAATTGTTATCTGTGAAAAGGAGATCATGTCTCCCATCCTATCTACCTCACAGAAAAGGAGAGAGCATCTTATATAAACTTGTTAAGAAAGAGAAACAAGTGTAAAAGAAAGAATCTGAGGCATGGGGCACAAGGATCGTATGATGCAAAAAATGTCAAAAACTTAAGCAAGACATTTAGTTAGAGACCTTTTCCAGGATTAACATTGTAGGAGTGACGGGGAGAAGAAACGCAGAAGGGAAGAAATGAGGAGAGGAAAGAGAAAAGGAAGTGTGTGTGTAAGTGGGGTGTGGGATATGGGGGGTAAGGGTTTATTTATGAGGAAGAAAAGATTGACTGGATAATTTAAAAAATTGTTTAGTAGTGGGATTAAAACTTTATTTAAAAACTCAATGACATAAATAGAATAAGGCTAAAAAGATGCTGTAGAGTAACTAGAAGCATAAGAAATACCACAAAGAATAGCAAATCACACTCTCAAACTTACACAGCTTGATTTTTTTCTGCTGTTTTTATTTAATTGAGAGTACCGCGACAGTATAAAGATGCTATCAGTGGAGTCAGGGCTGTCTGAAGATGTCTTTAAGCACATTTATTTAGTTTAAGAGTGTCTTTATGTTGATCCCTCTCATTGCCATTGAATCAATGTCAACCCATAGTGACCTGATAGATCATGGTAGAATAGCACCTGTGAGTTTCCGAGACTGTAGCTTTTTTATAAGGGTAGAAAGCCCTGCCTTTCTCTCATGGAGTGGTTTCAAACTGCTGTCCCCGCAGTTAGCAACGCAATGCATAATCACCACACCACCAGGAATAAAAGAGGGGCTTTCTATTCCTTAAAGAACTGTAGTCTCAGGACTTTGCATGAACAATTCTATCCTGTCCTAAGGGGTCATGTCATTATGAGTCAGAATTGACTCCGTGGTGGCGAATTTGGTTTTTTTGAGTTTTATGTGGATTGATTTATGACTTTAAAGCAGTATGTGAAAAATTGAATTTAAAAACAATGGAATTTTCCATAAACTTTTAAAGCAGTTTTACTGGCATATAATTCACATAGTGTACAATTCAATAATTCAGTCACACCAAGAAGAGTTGTACACTTCGTGTTGATCTGGATGCTATATCTGGTTCATTTACCTAAAGTTCTTGAAATGTAGGCTAACTACCCATGGTTCTGTCTGTTACCTCTCAGAGCCATCGGAGCCTGTGGTCCTGCCAGACTACCTACGATCCATCCATATCAGCATCTGCTAGTCATGGCCTTCCTCTTGCACCTTTCTGAAAAGATGTTTGTCTTTTAGTTGACATGAGAGAGAGAAAAGTGTCTATCATGAACCTAATTCTACCTTACAAATCTGGCTAGACCAGAGCATGTACATGGGTACAGATAAGAGCTGAAAACACAGGGAATCCAGGACAGATAAACCCCTCAGGACCAATATTGAGAGTAGCCATACCAGGAGGGGAAGAAAAAAGTAGGGGGGGGAAAGAGGAAGCGGTCACAATAACCCCCTCCCAGGGGGATAGACAACAGACAAGGGGTAAAGGGAGACATCAGACAGGGAAAGACATGAAAAAATAATAATTTATAAATTATCATGGATTCATGAGGGAGGGAGGGGAAAAAACGAGGAGCTGATACCAAGGACTCAAGTAGAGAGAAAATACTTTGAAAACGATGATGGAAACAAATGTACAAATGTCCTCTTTCTTCTTTCTGTCTTGTCTTCTGGCTTCCTGGTTCACCAATCTGGAAGACATGCGAGGCTAGAAAAGCTTCACATCTGACCTACGGCTTCACCCGTACTGGACATAGCCACTTATGCAACTGTGTGGGCCACTTTCTCGATATAAATGATATATAATAGATGTACATGATATATAACACATACATAGAGAGATAGAAAGATAGATAGATAAATAGAGATATACAGCTAGCTAGATAGATCTAGATATACTGCTTTTGCTTCTCTTGAGAACCCAGTCTGACATTTTTGGTAGTGAGAGTCGTTCCAGGGAAATAAAATCGTGAGGATGAATTCCACAAATTGCTCTCAACTCTGATTAGACCTCAAGGCACTTCTGCGTCCACTGACTCTGCCTCCATTACTGCGGCTGATGCTGTCACTCTCAGTAAGGAGGGTACTGACTGCTCATTCAGGGTATGAGAGGGTGATGTTAATACCCAGCCCAGTACCACCAGGAGATGAAGTGAAAACTCACCCCTCCAGACAATAAGTCAAGTTGAAGTATCAGACCTACTGTCAAAGAAGGTATCCAAATGCTTATGGCTCTGGGTAAGGGAGAGTGAATTTGTCAGGTAGACTCATAGGACTGCACATGGCTTGCCTCCAGGACACATCTTTTACTACAAAGTGAGGAACACATTTTTGAAAGGAGCTCCAACGCACAATTCTGTTATTGCTATTTTATATAAATAAGGCTTGATAGTAGTAACTGCCCTAATTGAATGAAGACACCTGACTACAGTGGACCAGATTAGGCCCTGAGGGGGTGGGACTAACTGGAACCCCTTAATTGACAGAGACAGGGTGGCTGGGGGTGCCAAAATGAAAAGTGGACTTAAAGCAATAATCAGACTATGAGGGATACCCCCACCCCCAAAAAACCTGGATTTTTTTCAAAGATATGTGTTTAAATTGGTTTACAAAACCACCTTATGATCTTCAGCGTACTCTCCATTACACTTAACACATTTGTCAAATCTGAGATTCCACTCTTGGAAGCATTTTTCAAACTCATCTGTATGAATGGTTAACCACACCTCCCGCATTTTTTCTTCACCTCTTCTACATCCTCAAATAGCTATCCCTCTTCATTCACAGAAACAAAAAGAAGTTGCACTGAGCGAGGTCAGCTGAGTAAGGTGCGTGGGCAAGAGAGGCATGCTGTTTTTTAACAAAAACTAGCGCACTGAGATGGCTGCATGAGCAGGTACATTGCTGTGGTGGCAATACCAGTCCCCCATCTGCCACAAATCAGACCTTTTTGGTCACACACTGTTATACAATGTTTTCACAACCTCTAAATAGAAAGTTTGATTAACAGTCTGACCCAATGGAATGAATTCCAAATGCACTATCCCACTCACATTAAAAAGAAAAAAAGAGCACTGTCTTGATCTTTAATTTCCCTTGAAAAACTTTTGGGGGGTGAGATGATTTGCTTTGGGGCTTGTAAGAATAGCACCATGTCGCATCACCAGCAATCACCTTGAAAAAAAGTCTGAGTCACTTCAGAACTGTTCTTTCAAACCATGGCATGTTTCCACTTGCACTTTTTCCTGGTCAGTCAGAAACTGAGGCAAAAATTTCACATGACCCTTCTCATTCCCAAATCTTCCATTAAAATTCGCTGAACCGAGCTCCAAGATAGTCCAGGTAACTTCCCCATCGCTTCAATGGTCCATCGTAGATCTTCAAACACAAGTGCATGGATTTTGTTGACATTTTCGTCCGTCCATTTTGGAAGTTGACAGATGTTCAGAATGAGGTTTATCATCAATTGCCATTTCTCCTTTTTGTGAAACGAGAAACACACTCATACACTTGAATTTTTCCCATGGCGCTGTCCTTGTAAGCTGTGTTCAACATCACAACAGTTTCGGTGGCATTTTTCCCAACCAGGAAACACAATTTTACAGCTGCACACAGTTCTTTTCAATTGGCCATCACAAAAAAATGATGTTCCAGAGAAACTGCTTTTAAGAAAAATTCACTGTGACCAGAGAGAACCTTCCCAGGTGACACTACTGGGTTCACAGACTCAGAGAGAGTTGCTGGATGCTGGCCTACTGGGGAAAATGCATACTACAAAGCTTCACCCAGCAGGTGCCCCTTGTAGTCTGATTTGTATGGTTTTAAGGCATTGGAAACTTTGTCATGAGTACCTAAGAATGTAATAGATGGGAAATCCACAAATATTTGCTTGATCTGTACAAGTGGAAGAATTCTAGGTCAAGTGAATGACAGTCTAACTGAAATCATCAAAAGAGTAGTCATGGTATGTCAATCATTCCCAGGTTTAAGTTGGTTTTCAGACTCATAACCTTTTGGATACAGAAGGGGCTATGACCCCATGAACAGGGACAGCCTCCACTGCCAAAAAATTTATATTACTCATTTTCTGCTAGACTTCCTCAAATGAATCTAGGGTATCTATGAGAGTGACTATTCATTTTGGGGAAAAGAAATACTTAGAATTTTCAGGACTTACAAATATGCCTCTAAGTTGACACTAATTCCTGGAAGTCAAAAATGTCCCTGTGACCCATCAGGAAGAGTAGAGGCATGGGGGATCAGAGTATTAATTGAGTCTTAGTTTAGACTCATCTCACAGTGAGACCCACCCTGTAGCGATGTCCTCAGTACTAGAATGTATCGTTTGAAGAGCTGTACTTGACAAAGCAGCAGAGCTTCCATATTGGATCCCTGACAACTGGAGTAACAACAGTTCTCTTGGCAGGAAACACCAAGTGGAAGCCATTAGAATTGCATCACCTAGGAAGATAGTAAACCTAAAGCAATACTATGGTCCTAGAAGGATGCCAAAGATTCACCTTCAAGGGCTTGAGGAATGCAAGTGATGATTCCTACCACCTCTCCAGTCAACTCGCCTATCTGGCAGGTTAAAGACAAACAAACAAACAGATGGCTCTTGGAAAATGTCAGTGGATTGTTATGCACTTAACCGGCTGATGGCTCCAATTGCAGGGCTGATACCGATGTTGCTTCACTGCATGAGAAATTAGTATATCCCCTTGCCCTTTGTACGCAGCTATTGTCCTGGAAAGTGCCTTTTTCTTCATTGGAGACTCAAAGGAACACCTTAAACAGTATGCCTTCAACACTAAGACCAACAACAGCCCTGGGTTTGGTCGGTACATCCCACAGTTTCACCTCCTGCTTGCAGGAACTACAAAGGGGCTTCATAGAGTTTGTGCAAAGTATCTTTTCATTCCATTTTCCCCAGAATTTTTCGGACCCTGTGAAAACTAGGCTCGCCATATTTCCATTTTTCTGAGATCTGTCTACCTTCTGACATTGCCTACTGCCAGGCGCCCTAGACTTGCCCTACTGCCAGACGCCTTTGATTCTCACTCATCGTCAAGTTTCTGGAACCACAGCTACTTCCACATGTTCCTGGAACTTCCTTCAAACGGTCTCCCCTGAGCTGCTGCTCAGCCTGGACTCAAGCCTCTGCCTGCTCCGCATGTGGCTGAATGCTGCTTATCTCACATCTGAATCCACTTTGTGCATGTGTGGAACAAGGCAGGTAGGGTTGGAAAAGGAAAAATTCAAATTAAAAAAAAAAGCCCTGCTTATGTTCTATGTGTGCAGAATATCTAAAATGGACAGCTCTTCCGAGTCAAAGTCAAAGACACCAACCAACATTCCATCTGCAGAGATCTGGTCCCACAAAGAGACTTATGACTAGTTTCACAATAAGAAACACTGTGGGGACATGATGTACATGCATGTGGGACAGTATTCTTTGTTGATAGATGATTTTCCAAGATGAAATATATCTCTTGGCCGATTGAAAATCTATGTGCCTCAAACTGTGCTCCTAGCTTGGGAGGTTTTGAGGTACTTGGACAAGCATTGGATTCCTGATGTGCGATGTTTCCCTGGGAAGTACTAGTTCAATAGCAGAAGGCTAACACATCTGATGGGCAGACTGCCCACTGGGCCATCTTGTCTGCCAACACTCCCACATTTATTAAGGTTCTTTTGTAAGATAAAGAAGTTGGACACCTGGATCCTTCCAAAAACAAAATAAAATTAAAGCTGCAATTACCTGTCTGCCCTGTGCAAGCCAGTCTACTCTGCTGTCCTTTGGGTTTCACTGGTGACAAGCAGATGTCACCCAGAGCAATTTGGAAACCTGAGCAAACAGAACTCAGATAAGATTCAAAAGAAGAGCTTCATCCAAATGTACAACCTACCTGCCAGGTAGTGAAAATCGAAGTCTATAGGCAGGGAACTGGAAGCAAGCAGAGACTTATTATAATGATCCACCCACAACCTTTCCAAACTTTCTCTTCCAGTCCCACTGAAGCTCAGTTCCAAGCTATAACTAATTCAGCTTCATATTGTGGAGCCTTCATGTGACTGTAGTAGAGTACAGGCAGTCTCCATATGTGAGCATCAGTATTTATCTTTTAATGTTAAATAAATGTGCCCTTACTTTGAAACTGTGGAACTTTCAACAAATTCTTCATCACAGTCAATGTGACTTGCTGCATGTGCTATTTAAATAATTAAAAAGGTTTTGAGTCTTTTCTTGCCCTAAAACTAGGGTTAAACGAGAACCCTATATACCTGTTCAATTCACCTACAATTTCTTAAGGACACAGTTAAGAATGGATCTCTTTTGCAACCCAGAGACTTCCTACACGCTACAAACCCTTGAAATTAAATCCCAGGTAACGGTTGCTACAGGAACTAGGCCTACCTTTACTTCGTGTTAAACAATTGGCCATACGACTTGTTCCTAAAATGATGTCAGCATCTTCGGCCTCTGTGTTAACGCCTATCCTGTGTTTTTCTCATGAGATGGAGACAAGCATCCAACATCAGCTCTGCTGCTCACTCCCTAAAGGAAGAACTACTGTATCTCCTGGATGTGCTTGAGCAACTTGTAGCCCCTTCTCTTTGTCAACCCACCTCTGTGCTCAGTGGACATGTCCAGGCACCCTGTTGGACTTGACTTTTCACGGGGTTTAACCATAGGCCAGACAATCGGTTGTTGCCTAATCTCCAAATCTTCTGCTCGGCCTGACTGCTAATCAGCTCTCATCCACCTTTAGGTATGCTCCCAGAGGTATCACCAGTTGCAGGTTCAATTTTTTCTTGTTGTTCTTTCTATTTTTTAACCACACTCATCATTTCCATTTCCCTGGGAGTTTAATATTTCATTTTATCTAGGTATTTCAGTGCTATTTTCAAAAAGAGTTATCCCTCTCTGACTTTTGATATGGTCCAAAAAATGATAGAAATGGAATCTATGAAAGATTATAGCTATATATAATCAGCAGACTTTCCCCCCCTAATTTGCAGATTTATTCAAATTATGTACAGATACGTGCATAGCCTACTCAAACAAAGATATCTGTAAATTCATTATTCTCTTTTGTTTGTTTTTTAATCATCTTATTGGGGGCTCATACAATTCTTATCACTATCCATACACTAATCCATTGTGTCAAGCACATATGCACATTTGTTGCCGTCATCATTCTCAAAATATTTGCCTTCCACTTGAGCCCTTAATATCAGCTGCTCATTTTCCCCTCCCTCCCCACTCCTCCCTATCTAATTAGCCCTTCATATTCATAAATTGTTATTATTTTGTCATATGTTACACTGTCTGATGTCTCCCCCTGCCCTCTTCTCTGCTGTCCATCCCCCAGGGAGGAGGCTATACGTAGATTCTAGCAATCAGTTCCCTCTTTCTATCCCATGTTCCCTCTACCCACCAGACATCGCCACTCTCACCACTTGTCCTGGAGGAGTCATCTGTCCTGGATTCCCTGTGTTTCCAGTTGCTATCTGAACCAATGTACTTCCTCTGGTCTAGCCAGATTTGTAAGGTAGAATTGGGATCATAATAGTGGGGTGGAGGAAGTATTTAAGAACTAGAGGAAAGTTATGTTTCTTCGTTGCTACCCTGCACCCTGACTGGCTCATCTCCTCCCCACAACCCTTCAATAAAGGGGTGTCCGGTTGGCTGCCGGTGGACTTTGAGTCTCCACTCTGCACTAACACATTTACAATGAAATGATTTTTTTTGTTCCTTGATGTTTAATACCTGGCCCATTCAACAGCTTGTGGTCACACAGGCTGGTGTGTCTCTTCTATGTGGGTTTTGTTGCTTCTGAACTAGAATCAGCAGACTCTTTGTAGCTCTATGGGAGAAATTGTTTCCTTGGTTTTTCCAGCTCCTAGCTGTTTCCTCCTAGATGTGACACAGTGGTAATACACCGGGCTGCTAACTGCAAGGTCAGCTGTTCAAAACCATCAGCTGCTCCTTGGAAGAAAGATGAGACGTTCTATTCCTGTAAGGAGTTACAGTCTTGGAAACTCACAGGGACAGTTCTACCTGTAAAGTCACCATGAGTTGGAATTGATGGATGGCAGTGAGAGTGGGAGACGTTTCCCTTGGTTCCAGGTCCCTGTGTGGTGCAAACATGTTGCCCTCGGGTGTTAATCTGAAAGTTGGCAGTCCACACCCACCCAGTGTCACCACAGAGCACAGTCCCAGTGGTCTCGTCCCACGAAGGTTATGGTCCCAAAAACCATGGAGCAGTCTTACTCTCTGCACACAGGGTCACCATGAGTCGGACTCCATTCAGCATAATGACAATGCAGCTTGGTCTTCTACAATGGCCTAGAATCTTAGCCAATTTCCTGAAAGTATGGTGGTGAATTTGAAAATACTTCATAAAGAAACAACTTGGAAAGAAAGACTTGATTCCAAGAAATATATAAAAACTGAAAATGTGAAGTTATACTTGGCCACACTAAGCATATGAGATTTGCCATCCAAGTCAGCAAAGTAACAATGGTGAACAGCGCCAGATACTATTCCGAGTACTTCCCATGAAGTAACCCATGTTACCTTTACAAACCTCCATATGAGATCCGTATGATTTTAAAAGCAGCTAGAAAATTGGAACAGAAAGCAGCAGAAAAGGAGCTGGGTGATGGTTGGAGAGTAGAATTCAAGAATCTACACAACATGGAGCCTTCGTGGCATAGTGGTTACAAATTGGGTTGAAAGCTACAAGGTCAGCAGTTTGAAATCACCAGTCCCTTTCTGGAGAAAGACAAGGCTTTGTACTCCCACACAGAGTCACAGTCTCAGAACCCCACAGAGAGTTCTACCGTGTCCTATAGAGTCACTCTGACCTGGATTCAACTTCATAGCAGCGACTTTAATTTTGGGGGTTAGAGTGAAAAAGAAGTGAAATTGGAAGAAATTTAAGTATATTTTTCAAAAGCAATTCATGTTAAAGAGTTGATACTTATTAAGTTGAAGCAGCTAGCTTTAAATTAATTTTAAATAAAGATAGAACTAAGTATTTTTATATTTAATTATTCTGACTTAGAGAGCTATTCTGGGGAAAATCCTGTTTCAAAACTTCGGTAACTCTTGGTTTCCCTAATATCTGTTTCTTATGATACATTTAAGTAAGCACTTAGCCTTCAAATAACATGCATTATGTGAGTCCATAGTAACAGGATGTCCAGGAGAGATGTCTAAAATGTGTTCAAGAACATTAAATGTGACTATTTTTGAATAGTAGAATTGTATGTGTGCCATGCATGTAATATTGCATAATGTATAGACAGGAATGTTTAAATGAGCATTATTATTTCCATAAAGATATTCTTTTAAGCTCTCAAATATATGTCTTAAATATTCTTGAGGTACAGAAAACTTTTCTAAGCATGACATACACACCAAATTTATAGTAAGATGAATAGGCTTGATCATATAAAAAGTAAAAGTTTTTGTGTGTCTAATCTCTAAACAAAGTTAAAAGGTTTAAAAACAGAAAGGGAAAATGTATTTGTATTATGTAAAATATATAAAGAAATCTTGAAGGAACTAAAAATAAAAAAAGAACGTAGGTAAAAGATGTGAAAAAATAACTCACAGATGATAAAAGAAATAATGTTTAGTTGTGATTGTGGTTGCCCATCAGAGTTTCAAATATCTAAAGAGCAATGTTTTCAGGCTTGTTGAGGGTATGATTCAATGTTCTTAGAGTTATATGATCATTTTGTCTGCTATTTAAACATGTATACCTTTTAAGACAATAAATTCATTTAAAATTTATCACATAAATATACTTGCATAAGAATAGAAACACATGTACAAGAAAATACTAGAACAATAAGCATAATGTTGTAGCATTACTATTATAGAAAAAAAAACAATTTCAGTGTCTTTCTGTTAGGGAGTGATTGGCTCAATCTATAACAGAATGCTTGTCATCATCACAGAAGAGTACAACATTGAATAACTGACAAATTATATTGGCTTGATCTGGTTGTAGTATATGTTGAACATGGATTTCTTGGCTAGCACAACTACTCAGCGTGTGTGGCTGCTAACTGAAAAGTGTCAGGTTCTAATCCACCCAAAGCTGCCTCAGAAGATAAGCCTAGGGATTTACTTCTGAAAAATCAGCCAATAAAACCCTATGGAGCCTGATTTGTTGTAGTCAACTCCTTGGTAACTTAAACACACACACATACATTTAAACACATCTATGTAATCGCCTACCTAAACCTATCACTTGTCTATCAGCTTGTTGTCCTGTGGTGGCTTGTATGTGGCCATGATGATGGAAGCTCTCACTAATATTTCAAATGTCATCAAGGTCACCCAAAGTGAACAGGTGTCAGCAGAACTTCCAGACTAAGACCAATGAAAAAGGACTCCACTCCGCTGTGGAGGAAGAAGCTGCTGAAAACCTTAGGCACAACTTCGAAGCATTGTCAAATACTGGAAGCCTAAAACAAGGAAACAGAACATTATTGGAGATACAGCTGGTAGATTGGGCCCCTCAAGTCCAAATGCACTTGAAACGTGATGAGAAGGAGATGATTTCTTGGAAGGGAGTGAGCCATGGTGGCATGAGTTTGGTAAAGCCTATTGGAGTGGAGCATTCAGTGTCTTCATTCACTGACGGGACACGACTACAGGTAAAGAAAAACAGATGCAAAAATCTTCCAAAGATTGGAACTTAGAAAGTGAGAAGTATGAATTTAGGAAATTGGAAGTGGTCACAAATAAAACGGAACACATGCACATGAAGATCAATATCCTAGGCATTAGTGAGCGGACATGGATTTTGGTGATTTTTAATTTTAAAAATCGTGAGATTTATTTGTTGGGACTAACACAATCAAGAGCATTGGCAAGGCATCCAATGTCAGAAAGGATCTTAGTAAATCCATCAGGAAGTGCAATGCTGTCTGTGATAGGATTATATCTATCGGCTTTCCAGGAAATCCAATCAATACAAATATAACTCAACTTTATGCACCAACCACAAAAGCTACTGATGAAGAAACTGGAGAATTCTACCAATGACTTTAGTCAGAAATCGATCAAGCATGCAGTTAAGGTACATTGAGAGTTATTGGTCATTGGCAATCAAGAGTTGGAAACCAAGAAGAAGGAACAATAGTTAGAAAATATGGACTGGGTGATAGAAATGAAGCTGAAAATCATATAACAAAATTTTGCAAAACCAATACTTGTTCTTAGCAAATACCTTTATTCAACAACCTAAAAGGCCACTAGACACATGGACTTCTCCAGATGGAATACACAGAAATCATGTTGACTGCATCTGTGGGAAGAAACTGGATCAGGAGGTTGGCTGTGAAATAGACCATCAATTGGTCATATGTAAGTTCAGGATAAAGTTGGCAAAAATTAAAACAGGTGCCCAGGGGTACAACATGATCTTGCATTTTCCCTCTGAATTTTGCAAACATCTCAAGAACATATCTGATGCATTGAACAATAAAGGCAGAAGACCTGATGAACAGTGGGAGGATATGAAGACCATCATTCATGAAGAAGGCAAAGGTTGTTAAAAATCCAGGAAAGAAACAAATGATCAAAATGGATGTGTGAAGAGCCTCTGAAACTCGCTATTGCTCACCAAAGAAAGGATGAGGTGAAGGCGCTGAATAGAAAATGTGAGAGGGCAGATCGAGAAAAGAAAGCCAAAGATTGTAACGGAATGTGCCAAGAGCTAGAATTAGAAAGCCAAAAGGGAAGAATATGCTCAGCATACAGGAAACCGAAAGAATGCAAGTAAAATCCAAGCTTTGAACTGCAATTTTGAAAGATCCTATAGGCAAAATATTGACTGATGCAGAAAGCAACGCAGAGTCGCTGTGCTAGGAGTAGCTAGTCCACAGCCCGCCATCTCAGGAGGCAGCATATGAGCAAGAATCAACAGTGGTGACGATAGAAATTAAAGTGACACTGAAAGCATTGGAGAAAAATAAAGCTCCAAGGATTGAAAAAATGTGCATAGAAATGTTTCGAACAGCTAAAGAAGCACCGGGAGCACTCACTCATCTATGCCAGGACAGTTGGAAGGCAGCTACCTGGCCAACTGACAAGAAGAGATGCCTATCTGGGCCCATTCCAAATAAAAAGTGGCCCAACAGAATGCTCAAACTGTACATTGATTTAGCATGCAAGCAAAATGTTACTGTAGCTCATCTAACAATAGTTACAGCAACACAGTGACAGGGAAGTGTCCGAAGTTAGGCCAAATTCAGAAGAGGACATGGAACAAGGTATATCATTGCTGATTTCAGATGCATTTTGGCTTAAAAAAGAGAACACCAGAAAAAAAAATTTTAGCTTATGCTTCATTGACTATGCAAAGGCTTTCAGCTGCATGGACGACCTTGATAAGAATGGGAATTCCAGAATACTTCAGTGCTCTGCAGAACTGGCACAGGGATCATGAGGCAGTTTTGAGAACAGAACAAGGAAGTACTGCATGGTTAAAAACAGGAAAGGTGTATGTTGAGGCTGTATCTTCGCACCATACTCCTTCCATCTCCATGCTGATTTTATGAAGAAGAGAGCTGCGTCAGGATTGGAGGACGGCTTATTAACCACTTGAGACATGCAAATAACACAACCTTGCTCGCTGAATGTGAAGGGGAACTGAAGCACGTGCTAATGAAGATCAAAGATTGTAGCCTTTAGTATAGATAACAATTCAATATAAGGAAAACCAAAATCCTCATAACCGGACCAACAGATAACATCATTATAAATGGAGAATAGGTTGACTTTGTCAATCATTTCGTTTTACTTGGTTCTACAATCATTGCTCCTGGAAGCAGCAGTCAGGAGATCAAAAGATGTATTGCATTAGGTAAATGTGCTTCCTAAGCCCTCTTTAGAGTAGTGATGAGCAGATGCTTCTTTGAGGACTAAGGTGCACCTGATGTAAGCCATGGCATTCTCCGTTGCATCACATGCATGTGAATGTTGGACATCGAATAAGGAAGACCATAGAAGAACAGATGCACTTGAACTGTGGTGCTGGAGAAGAATATGGGAAGCACCGTGGCCAACTAAACCAGTCTGTATTAGAAGAAGTAAGGCTAGAATGCTCCTAAGAAGCAAAGATGGCAAGACTCCATCTTACATGCTTTGGATATTCTGTCAGGAGAGACCAGTTCCTGGAGGGGGGGCATCATGTTTGGCAATGTGGATGGCTGGGGAACAGGAGAAAGGCCTTCACCAAGATGGATTGACACAGTGCCCGTAGTTATGGGCTCAGACACAGGACCAATTATGAGGATGGCGCAGGACCGTGCAAAGTTTCATTCTGTTGTACACAGGGTCACTGTGGTCAGAGCTCACTCGATGACAGCTAGCAATGCAACAAACCCACTGCGATTGAATCACTCCAACTCATACCCACCATCACCGAGTCAACTCTGACTCACGATGATGCTGTTCAGGGTTGCCAAGGCTGTAGATCTGTACAGGAGAAGGATAGCTTCATCTTTCTCCTGAAGAGCAACTGGTGGACTTGAACCACCAACTGTGGGGTGAGATATCCAATGTTTACCTGACAGCACCACCAGGATTCCTGATTACAATTTATAGTGACCCTACATTTGGCTTCCAAGACTATGAATCTTCTCCCTGAGCAGATAGTCTCATATTTCTCCTGAGAAGTGGCTGGTGGAGATTGAACCTCCAACCATACAGTGCTTCAATGCTTACCTGACATTGCCACCAGGGCTCCTTATAATCACTTAGAGGACCTTTTGAAAATACATATAATCATTATCTATTGAGACTACAAGAAATTATCATAAATGTTGTGGTTTAAAGTATGATCAATTTCTTTAGGTCTGGAGATCAGAAGTCTGAAATGAACCTTACTGGTGTAACCTTACTAAACCTGGCTCTGTAAAAGAAATCATTGCTGTGCCTTACCGAGTTTTCAGATGTTTCCTGCATTCCTTGGCTTGTGGTTCTGTTTCTCCCACCTTTAAGGCTAATGTGAGGCTATGCCCTTTGCACATTCCCATCGCTCTGGTCTCCCACTTCCCTTCTTTTCCACTTATCACCCCTTGTGATTACATTTGGTTCACCTGGATAAACTATCCGTAATTCCATTAGCAACCCTAATGCCTCCGACTAGATTAACCCAGCAGAGTCACAATATTTAGAAGTTAGGAAATGTACATCTTTGGAGATTATTAGTCTGCCTACTACAGAGGCCCAGAGGCCACAACAGATTTTCGAGATCAGCATGACACTGCTATCTCTGATTTTAAGACCTCCAGCAACGAGGATCATCCTTACAGGACAGAGATTTAGCCTCAGCTTGTGGTGTAGGCCTCACACACTGAGAACAATTTTTGGAACATTCTCTCCTTGTCCCCCTTCATCTGCTCCCATGTGCTCTGATCAGATATGTCCCTCTCCAAGAGCTGCAGATTCAGTGTCCACTTAGTAATTGGGCTTGGAGCCGACCCCCAGACCTCTCCACTGGTTCCCTACTCCATGCCAACATGTTGCATTCACATCTTGGAGCACTGGGTTAAGTCTGGTTTGGGTACTGATTTTCAATAGCTGATTTTTCAGAAGTATATCAGTGTTGTAAAATGTATTCATTTCTCCAGCTTTCAATATGGGAATTATTAAAATAATCACAGAATGAGCCCTGTTTCCTCCATCTCTAATCCAGAGCAATGCCCTACTTCCTTAAAGCTTTCCTAAAATCCACTGGCAGAAGCCTGAATTCCATAAAATCTTTCTAATACCTGCTTTCTGACACACCATGAGGTGCATAGTAAGTTAGTAGACTGAACTTTGTTCCACTATAAATATGCTCCTGTGGTCTTTCAATGGAGAACACTAATAACGGGACTCACATTAATATCACTGTTCCGGTACTACACCCTCTGGTTCTCCAAGATTCAAAATGAAGGCTGCCCAAGATAACCCTATGAAAGTCCCCCACAGATAAGATTCATGTTTTACTGTCAGATAGAAACCAGTTTCCTAGAAAACAGTATGGTTTGACTATCCACTAAAAGGATCGTGTCCCGTCCTTTCTCAAAAGTCCTTAAAGAACAAAAGGTCAATCTAGAATGCAATGAAGTTTGTGACCAGAGAGGTAGTCGATGCACACTTGCTGAGTTGAGTAAGGTCAGACTCCACTGTAGCATGAGATTTTCATCAACTCCGAAAGGGAGCCGAAGGCTTCCTACTTACAGTCATCATGTTCTCAGTGGACTACAGGACAGATGGCAATGAGCAACCTGGAAGGCTCAGCACTAGAGTATTCTGTGGAATAGCAGAGAAAGGAAATGTGCAAAGCACATGTTCACCTTCCTATTTGTAAATGACCAGTAGGAATTTGAAGAAGTCTCTGGAGACCACAATGGGTCAAGAACTCAACTACTTACTGAAATATGAGCAGTTCAAATCCACCGAGAGACAACGAGGAGAAAGGTCTGGCAATGGTTTTGAAAGGCCATAGCCTTGCAGTCCCTAAGGAACTTAAGTTTTCTTTGGTACACTCAATCAGATATTTTAGCAACAACTGGTTGGGAACTATAAGTGACAGAATTGACAATATTTCTCAAGAAAGAGAGCCAAAAGAAAAATACCAAATAATATGTCCTCCGGCTGTTTTAGGCGGGTCCGGGTGGAATGGTTATAAGTTGCAAAATCGACGGGATGATTAAAGAGTCACAATATCAACTATCAGGGTTCTGTAATCAGGAAGATTGCAGTCAAGTTGTACTTTTGATTACTAAATAGCTGAATTTCTTTGGGCAAGTTAAAAAACCTCTGTGATACAGCACTTGCCCAACTTTGGGCATATGGTAAATGTTCAAAAAATACCTTGGAAATGGACTATACCAAGAGTAATTTTCCCTTTCCTTATCTTTTTGATATGCCTGCCATTAGCCTTCTTTTTAGATGAGAAAATTGGAAGCCTATGTAGAGATGAAAATATTATTATTTGAAAATAAGAAATGTAGTCAGTATCTCACTGTAATACTCCATGGTGCATAAGGATGTACCATGAGAATAGTGAGCATCTAATGGGGGGTGAGGAGGCACACTGGCCCTCAGTCAATTCTCACTCATAGAAACTATATATAGGGTTTCAGAAGCTGTCGCTTCTTTCTTTGGCAGAGCAGCTGGTGGACTTGAACCCCTGATCTTGCGGGAATCTGTCCAGCATCTAAACCACAGCTTCACCAGGGCTCCTTATAAAGCAGTGGTTCTCAACCTTCCTGATGCCGTGACCCTGTAATACAGTCCCTTGTGTTGTGGTGACCCTCCAACCATAAGACGATTTTCGTTGCTACATCACAACTCTAATTTTGCTACTGTTATGAATTGGGCGTCCCTTGTGAAAGGGTCATTCGAACCCCAAAGGGGTTGCGACCCACAGGTTGAGAGCCGCTGCTCTAAAGGGAAGAGGCTATAAAATATAAAACGACAAGGCATTGAAGGTAAATGTTGTTCCTTTTCTATTTTCTCTAGGACTAATCAGTTCTCATGTAAAATCCACCAAACACCTCATAAAAACTGGGTTCCAGATAAATGAAGAGGAACGAGTGAAACATATATAATTTTAAGTTTATGAACAAAATCTCTTTGCAGCTTAAGTTTTGGGAATCATATTTCTGTAACATTCTAACATCCTCTTTGGCCTAAATTCTCTCTTTTGATTTCAAAGAGCTGTAAATTGAAAATAAAACTCAGTGGGTTTTCAAAACACAGTGTGGGAAGTGAAAGGAACTCTTGAAAGAGCCTATATTATCTGATTCCATTTACACGAAATTTCCAGAACAGGCAAGTTTACAGAGACAGGAATGAGCCCTCGTGACATTGCTGGGTAAGCACTGGATTGCTAGCCAGTTAGTGCTTCCAACTCACCAGCTGCTCACAGAAGAAAGCTAAGTTCATCGGCGGCAGTTACAATGTGCAGCCTCGGAAACCCTAGGGAGGAGTCGAAATCGACTCAGTGACAGTCATTTTACTTCGCTTGGTTTGGAGACAGAAAGTAGATTAGAGCTTGTCTAGATCTGGGGGTAGGAAATGGGGAACTGATGATGGGGGTGGGAGGGTGAAAGCTAAGAGGCGTGAGATTTCTTCCAAAAATATTTAATGATTGTAGTCATGTATGTACAACTGTGAATGTACCAGAGACCACTGAATCATGAGTTTTAAATGTGTGAATGGTGCTGTAGGTGAATTTGTATCTCTATAAAGCTAGGAAAATATTCTACTGTTTTATTTTGCATATAATCTCTTTAATGAAAGACACATTGAAAGTCATAGTAAATTAGTCAAACATGCGCTACAAAGTTTTTTTATGATACTTTTTTAGGTCCTCCTTCCAGTGTGGAGTTATGAATAAATGTGAAAGTAAAAAATGGGCATATCATTCAATAAGCCTTGGTCGCTGTAAACATGTGGCATTTCCAGTGTGGAAGCGTAGACAGATGTCAAACAAAATAAACATGCTAATAAAAGTGTGAGTATAATATTTTGCTGAAGGATCATGACACAGATGAATTATTGAACATTTGCCAGCCCTGCCTCCTCATCCTGAATTCCCACACAGTGTATGCCTCTGTGGCCACCCTTGTCATATTGGGTCATTGAGGCTCCAAGTGCCCTGAGTCTTTTAAAACTCTGTCTTGTGCACCCCCAGGTATCGTTTTAAAACATTGATAAGTGCCTAATAGAGTTTCAATATACATTACTGATTGAATAACTCAAACATAAAAACCATCATTACTGGAAATGCATAGATTTGGGCTGGATGTATTGAGAGAGGTTACCTTGATTACTTGTTATTTCTCAACTAATATATATGAAAACAAAGTAGACACACCTTTTCACCAAAAGGATATTAAAAACACGTTTAACCACAGGTCTAATAAGGGAGTAATATCAGAATTTTTAATATAGAAATCTTAAAATGAACACTAAAAAGATAAGCAACTCAACCAAAGTATCACAATAAGCACATACAACAATGCTTGACATCTGGATGTCTGTCTGTGACTTCTGGAATATTTTCCCTTCTCTTTCCATATAAGTAGATTGCAATCATAAGTGTTACATTTGGGGGTCTGATTTCACCCACTCCCTCTGAGGGGTCAAGCAACACTTTTCAAACTTTAATAAACAAAATGAATTAACTTGTTAGAAAGCACCTTCTGGTTCATCAGGGCTGTGAGGTGTCAGCCTGCATTTCCCTCAAGCTCTCAGGTGAGGCTGATGCAGGTGGCCAGAGATCACTGTTTAAACAAAAGCCTATAGAAGAGTGAGTCAGAAGATCTCCAACAGGACTTCTGGATCCCTTTCTTTCAATACAATTTCCAAGCAGTTTCAATTCTCTGTAATAGACATTGGAGCCTGGTGACCAAAGGGTAAAATCTAGCTGGAAGATGGAGACTTTTCACCCCTTCACAGTGATTTTTTTTAAATGTTGCAGTTAGTCACATTGCACACACACAAATTGTCCGAAAACATGCATAGTCAGGTTCGTCCTAGAAGTCTGATGTCTGGGCTTATTATCCCCACATTCCCACGATACAGCACGAACATGCACGCTACTGTTGACCCAAGGCCTCCTCTGGACTGCTGCATTCCTTACCTAACCTCCTTGGTCTCTTGTCGATGGTGGACTTTCAGTCCCTGCTTGAAGAAATAAGAAAGTAAGGACTCGATGTTCACCATCCTCCCTCCTTGTGAAGGTTATCCATATCCCACGTGCCGGGCATACTAATGATAGATCACTGGATGGCCTTGCCCAAATCTTGCATGGAAGTTTCAATGTGAGTTCTTGGAAACTGTCTGATATGTTACATGTCCTAAAAGAAAAGGTTTTTAATTTCAAAGTGAAGAGTAAAGGGAAACCCATATTCTCCTGGTAAACACTGAGCAGCTTCTGAAAGGATCAAAATGTATTCAAATTCCTTTGCCCTACTTTCCTTGTTGGGAACCTTAGACTTTATTCCCGGGGACCTTTGTCCATCTTTGTTGACCTGTCCACGGTTTTCTTTGATAAAAACAAATTCCAGTGTGGTTGAAATGATGGTAAACAAATTCCTTCTCCTCATTTCACTTCCTGTTTTCCTTTTGCTTAGAACCTTTTTCTTTGCTTTCTGAAGGATTCTGAACTTTTCTAACTTTGATGACGCATTCTATTTCTACCTCATGTTGGAACTTCACACAGACATTCTCTATTAGCATTCTTGCTCAGCAAATCTTAGGATATCAAAATATATTCCACAATTACTCAAATCTTCAAACCAATGCATATTTAGCAAATCCTTACAAACTTCTACACAGACACACTGAGTGTCTAAATGAGCCAGAGTAAACTCATTGGCAACTCACTGGCTTGATTTTTAGTTAATGAGATTATTATTTAAGTAATAGGCTTATTGTGTCTTTTTTCCTGTGTTATATAGAATTTAAAAGAAGCACATTGACAGAATACTGTAATGTGTAATGTGAGGAAAGTTTTTTTTAAAGCACTATGACATTATAAATAAAGCAGTTAATTCCTGGTAAGGTACAGACAGGAATACTATTTGAGTTCAAATACTTGGTCATCAATTCATTTAGTAAGAGATATTTGAGGTTGGATTCTCTAGGAAAAAGGGGACCTGCAAACATAATTCAAGTGAAAATTATCCAGTTGGCAGTTATTCCCAGAAAACACTGCCAGGAATCTGACCAGAACAAGAAAGTCAATAAAGATTATATATTAAACCTGCTACCACTGTGAACATGCAGTGAAGTTATTTCTTCTCGCCATAGTTTTTGTAACTCCCACTAATGACTGGGTAGAACCATGCAGATTAGGTGTAGTTTCTCCTTTCCTGATTGGTCAGTGTAACAGAAAGTGGAGGAAGAAGCTGACAGAATTATATGATTCAGTTCTGTGTTATTCTTGACAGAGACCACTGAGATGGTAAAATCTTGGAACTCTAATGAGGATGTTGATCAATTTTCCCATCCTGTTGGTAGAGTAAAATGAGCTTTCTTACCATCAAAAGAGAAGATCTCACAAATGTCAAGAAAAAGGATCCAGGCATGAAGCTCCCCCTGTGAAATGAACAGCATAGATCCAAGGCAGAAAGCCGTGGCACTCAAGTGGTAGAAGCAGTCTATCAGAGAAGCAACAACAGCAGAACCAAGAGCCAGGCGATGAGACAGAGCAGTGGGCTTTTCAGCTCACAGAATGAGTACAGGTAAACATCTATGGACCAAGGCTTATGGTAAGTTGGCGTGGCCTTTGGGGCATTTATCAGCAGCACTAAATGAGTTCTGTTCTGTGGCCCAAGCAAGGCACAGGCTGCACGGTCTCAAGGCTAGAGACCAAGGGGCAGGATGAAGGTCAGCTAGAGGATACTGTTGCAACTGCTCCGATGTGTCCAGGGGCTCTTGGTCTTTTGAGGCAGAGAATGAACGCAAAGACCACAAACAGCAAGCAGAAAGAAACGTTTATTTGGGAAGGAAAGAAAGCCACCTGATACAGCAGGTGGGACTTCAGTGAGTCCCACAATATGACATCCCTTTTCCCACTTTCTCTCTGTGCTTCTGTTTCCATTCCTCCTCCTTTTCTAAACCGTCTGAACACGCTCCTTACCCGATGCTGCCCCTTTCATCTCAAATAGTTGATTATCCTAAGATGTGTGTCCCCACCAACCTTGTGGTTAGTCATCCAAGATTTACCAACAGCATCACCAAGCCTCCTTTCGTACACCTTAGAGACCTATCTGCTGGGCAGGGTTTGGCAAAAGGAAGTTATGGCTGCCTTAGTCAAAGTCTACTCACAGAAAAGATTTCAGGGCAACCGGACTGCAGGAAGTCAATAAAAATATCAGCTTCAATGTGAAATATGAGGGAGTTAGAGTAAGTTTAGATACCTAAAAGAGGTGAGAGATGGTAATTTTCTAATCCATTGATTGGAATCCAGTTAGGGTAAAATAAGTAATGAAATCAGTTTGATATGACATTTTTTTTCACTTAGGGCTACTGCCAGCAGACTTATCAGGCTTTCCACATTCCATGCAAGAGAAACACAGAATGCATTCTAATTGCATTTATGATAAAGGTCTTCTTGTAAAATACTGGACTGCAGATAGGGTTTAAGGAATCAGATTCCCCAACAGAAATTGTGCCAGGTGGGGCAGGTCAGGTAACAGCACCGATGTCGTGAACACTTACATTCCGAAAGACTAAGAAGATGCCTGGTGTAGAAAAGATGATTTCATTGAGGACTTCATGGCAAATAAGAAAGATGGTAGGATTAGGTAATAATGTGGATGGACTTACATATTATGAGACAAAGGAATTTAAAAATATTTTTGTGTATAATTTGATAGCACTCAAAGACTTTGAATACTGCGTGAAAAAATAAACACAAGAGGACAATATAGGAAGACACCTCTGGCAGACGTAAGTGTGCTCCTGAAAGTGGAGAGTTGGAAGTCATATTAGTAGGTTATTGACATAGCCCAGGGCAGAGGTCAGCAAACGGTGGCTCAAGAGCCCTATGCAGTTCTTTCAGTTTATATATGTGGTTTGGAAGTAAAATTGAAACATTATATAGGTATTCAGGTAGAGGTGATTTCATTTGTTTGTAAAAATGTACTTATGGCTCTTGAATAATTTTCAAATTGTTGTGATGGATGAGGGCTTGCTCTTCCATCTCAAAAGTTTGCTGGCCTCTGGTCTAGGGTACTAAAGGCACGGACTCAATGTTAGTGATGACAGCATGCATTCATTGATAGACTAGACATTTACAATGAGTACTGGGCTGTGTGTTGGGTATTCTAAGTGGATATATGAAAGGAAGGATGCTGGGTATACTAAGTGGATATATGAAAGGAAGGATGCTGGGTATACTAAGTGGATATATGAAAGGAAGGATGCTGGGTATTCTAAGTGGATATATGAAAGGAAGGATGCTGGGTATTCTAAGTGGATATATGAAAGGAAGGAGTTATGTCATAGACATTGTGCCTCTCACAAACAAATGTAAATAGGATTTCCTATTCTCAAGAGTCCCAGCTTTGTGGAATCTTTATCCTTTGTTTTTATCCTACCAGAATTGCCATTAATTATTGAAGTGTGAATCATTTCAGAGGCTTCCCTTTTGAAAAACGATGCTTTATTAATTGTGCTTGTTTCTTGAGCACCCACCTCCCCGTAGAGTCCCCTGGAAGACCTGGTAATGGTGATGCAGAATGAAATTCTTACTTATACATGTCCAAGTCCCAGTTCTTGGAGATTTCCTAAGGCAATATACATTTTGCTAATGTGACTAATCCAAATCCATGAGCAACAAAAAAGAAAAGGGCTGGGAATCAATGTCCGCTCTCCAATACCATGTGGCATTTTCATGTGAGTGGTATTGCTGCCCCTGTGTACATTAGGGATATTGGGACCATCTAGTCTGCTCCAGCGGGTAAGCTACAGCATATTGGAATGACAAACTCAGAACGAGCAGCGGCCATATGGGACCATTTGAGTCACTAGCTAACAACCTGTGTCTGGACAGTGACCTGCTCCCAGCAGCCTGAGTTTTGAACCAGGTCTTCTTCCTGCGGCATCTCATTGTAGATCGGCTCCATTACTCCAAGGTTCAAGCAAAAACAAAACAAGAGTATGCACATGAACGGTGCAGTCTAAACTCCAGAACACTTTAATAAGCTGAGGTATTCAAAAGCTTGAGCAGGGAATAAACCATTTAACTGGGATGAAACGAGTTCTTCCTACCTCCTTCTGGTTTCCTGAAAAAGTCAGGCCTAATCGAATTCCAGTGGCACAAGCAGGGCCACAGGGATAATTTGGAGCTAAAGAATGCTTTATATTAAAGTCAGCGTTTGTCTCTAACATTCTATTACCTACAAGCCAACGTGGTTTCAATTTAAGACCCTGTTAATCCTGACCATTTCTTTCAAGTGTTTCTTATTTAAAATAGAAATTCCCCCATTGAACATCTTAATAACATTAACTCTTGAAGGCAGCTGTGATTCGTTTCCCTTTCAATCTTCTGCCAGATGTATATACTTGTGCTCATTGATGCCCTCTGTTTCTTCTCTTTCCTTTATTAAATATATCATTAGTAAAATAACAGAACAAGGGAAATAACTTTCCACTGAAATGTACTACAAAGGGGTAATAAGCAAACAATACCTCCACCGCCCATCTGTCAATTTGACATCCTGTGGGGACTGGCATGTTGCTCTGATGCTGGAAGTGATGTCGGTGTTGTGTCAAATCCCAGGAGAGTCACCATTGACGGACAAGTGTCAGCAGAGCTTCCCGAATAATACAGTGCAGGAAGAAAGTCCTGGTGATCTACCTCTGAAAAGCACTCAATGACAAACATGGTTCACAACAGAATATAGCCCAGTGCACGTATGACGCTGTACAATGAAGCCCTGGGTTGGAGAGGATAGTGCAGTCATCATGACAAAGAAGGCAAGCATGCCAATGATCCTGAAGAGGTGCAAGGTTTGGCAGTGTTTCGTCCTGCTGAGCACAGGTTGCCATGAAACAAATCAACTTGATCATTGCCATCAGCCATGAAAGTGAGTGCCAAGGAACTAACCAGTATTCCTGAACTGGCAACTTCATGAGGAGTTAACATGTTATGGTGAGATTCACTGTCAGAGCAAATGTTTCTCCCACCTGAGGCACTAAAAAGCAAGAAAACAAACTCACTGTCATCGAGTTGATTCGGACCCATAGCAACCTTACAGGGCAGGATAGCACTTCCCCTGGGGGTTCCCAAGACCACTCTTTAGAGTAGGAGAAAGCATCATTTCATTTTCTTGTCTCAACATAAACTATCTGATAAATATATTCCAATATTATATTAAAATAGAAGAACTTGAAAGTATTCCAGAGAAAGGTCAATCTTTTGTGGGCTCACAACAACTTGAAAGAAACCATATTCAATGGGAAATGAGCATATATCCTAAAAGAAATCCTTGTGATGAAGATAAGACCACAATATTAAAGGCATGACTGATTAAAAATTTCATCTATGATGACAGATATTTGATGAAACTGAAAAAGAGAAGTCTGGATGTGTAGAAGAGAAGCTAATATGCAGCAACCTTTTCAACCTGTTCACTTATGGACCCTGAGGATCGCTCCCACCAGAGATTATCAGTTGCTCCTTGAAAGGATGCTGATTCTCATGCATCGTGCATGGCACATCACTCCACCTTTTATTTTCATCGTCCATGCTTTCCTATACACAAGCTTTGTTCCTGGAAGTTCACTTGTGAACATTTACCTAATGTGACCTTGCTGTTCCTGCCCCCCAAATCTGAACTCCATGACCTTCTTGAATGTATGATTCTTTCTATCTATCTAACCCAACTGTAGACATCTTTTCAGGCCTACCTGCCTGAATTTCTCCCAACTTCTGTGAAAATTCTGGAGACCACCTCCTTTGGGCTTGTAGGAACTGTTGAAACTCTTCAAATGGGAATATTATGTTTCCTTATACATGCTATGAAAGCTTATTATGGCTTAGATTGCCTTCAAATTAAATTTTTAACCCAGTCACTGTATTTCCCAAGTTAATACATAATGTACAAATTCAATTCCAGAATAAAATTTTCCTTGGTTCTTCTATAACCAAGATTAGTAATCTATGAATCAATGATACAAACAATATTATTCCAACTACTACTGGTAATAAAAAAATTATTACAAGAAAGAATGATATCACCAAGTGGGTTTGTAGAATCAAACCTAGCAAGATGAAATTTCAATTGAGTGATGTTTAATAATGTAATTAATTGATGGATTGTGATAAGAGTTGTATGAGCCCCTAATAAAATGTAAAAAAAGGGGGAAAAAAGAAAATGATTAGGGAAAAGAATGTACAGATGTGCTTTATACAATTGATGTATGTATATGTATGGATTGTGATAAGAGTTGTATGAGCCCCTAATAAAATGTTTTTTTAAAAAAGCACAAAATAAGAGTAGATTATATTGGTTAACAATTGTCACTACTATTGTTGTTAGGTAATAACAGTTCAATTTATGTACCATCCTCACAATCTAAGTCTTAGTAAACTTTCATAGCAACTCGAAAGCTCGAGCCTTAAATTGCAGTAGCCAAAGATTCCTTGGGCAAAATATAGAATGATGCAGGAAATATCCAAAGATGAAAACAATACACAACATCCTACCTCTTCAGGAGGTAGCATATGAGTAAGAACCAATTGTACTGAAAGATGATTTTCAAACTGCACTGAAAAGATTAGCTGATATAAGGCTTCAGGAATTGATGGGATACCAATGAAATGTTCCAAGCTAATGAAGCACTCTCTTGTCTATGCCAAGAAATTTGGAAGACAGCCGCTTGGCTAATTGAAGGAATACAGTTGTGCAAACAGAACATGAAAACTGTATGCTTTAAAATAAGAAGAATCTCAGGGTTGTATCCTCTTACTATATTTATTTAATCTGTATATGAGGAGATAATCAGAGAAGCAGGATTACAATGTAGAAGAATGGGTCATCAGGATTGGAAGAAGACATTAACAAGTCTCAATATGCAAATGATACCATCTTGCTTGCTAAAAGTGAAGAGAACTTGAAGCGCTTGCTGATGAAGATCAAGGACTACATCCTTCAGTCTGGATTATACCTCAATGTAAAGAAAACCAAAATCCTCAAAAACCTCTGAAGTGTGAACCCACCAGGCACTGCACAGGAGGATGAGGCAGTCTGCTTCCATGGAGCCTTGGAAATCCTAGTGAGCCACTCTGCTGTGTCCTGTAGGACCCCTGTGGGTTGAAATCAACTCCAGAAGAGTGAGTTTACTTTTGCTTTACTGTATCAGATACAGTAAATTCTCAGCAAAAGTCGTATACTCTTTATGATCACAGATGACCCGCTCTTTTATCCCACAGTCACTGGTGAGATCAAACCACCAACATTTCAATTAGCAAAGCAAGCACTGAACCACTGTGCCACCAGATGTACTCCTTCCCCCAGAACAAAGCTATCCAAATGACTCCTTGGAGGAGACATTATCCAGAGTAACAGGCTGAAAAGCTTGGTGATGCCTTGATGGAATAATACCCCTCAGGAAATTGACGACATAATGATGTTGAAATCATGGACCTATTGGAAATGGGAGACATTAAGGTCACTTGCACAGGTCACTAAGAACCTTTCTAAAAGTGTTCATTCTTGAGTCATGTTGATGAATTAGTGAACTTGTAGAAAAATCTCTAGAGCAGTGGTTCTCAACCTTCCTAATGCTATGAAACTTTAATACAGTTCCCCATGTTGTGGTGACCCCAAAACCATAAAATTATTTTCATTGCTACTTCATAACTGTAATTTTGCTACTGTTAAGTGTAGGGTGACCCAATGGGGTCATGACCCATAGGTTGAGGACCGCTGATCCAGAGTTAGGAACTAAAGAAAGCATTCCTGACAGAAAATGAATGGAGAAAAAAGACAGAAAAGTAGGCAAAAAGCATATGAGCAGTATATACCCAATGAATGAAAATATTTTGTGTATATATGACATGTAGTCAGTCTCCTGCTTAATTTCACTAATCCCACACCTCACTTAACTCTTCAATAATTGGACAAGTGATTTCCACCACAATGCTCCTTGTGGTTCTTGGATAAACTTACAGATAAGCCATAGAAAGTCAATTCCATGTCTCCAGCCAATAGAACTCAGAACCACAAGAACACTTTATCCTGTGATGAATTCTATCGTCTCCTTCCTAACCCCAACCAAAGGCCATATTGTCTGTTAAATGGTTTTCATATCCCACTTTCCAGAGTCCACTGAAAAAGATTCATTCTCTCTTCTTCCAAGAACTCACATATATCTTCTGTGCCTAACATTACTAATCTCTCTCCAAAATTCCTGAGTTTTTCTCAAATTTGGAAATTTTATTTCTATGATCCCAACTCCTTCAAGAACAGCATATATATTGTTGACATGCTGAAATTCATTTTCCTGTTGAAAGCCATTGACTAATATTACCACAAGCCCCCAAGCACCATGGGTAACAGATGCTCTGCATCTCCCACTTTTAGCCCTTAGAACTAACACCGTCGGTTGCTAATGATCCACTGAGGCTCCTTTCTCTGGGGGACATTCCTGGGAAAGGAAACCTTGCTTCAAATGACGAGAAGGCTCTTCCTTCCACCTTTAGGGGATACAGATGACGCCTGAGTGGTATCGAGGAGCACACCTCCAGTCTCCATGGTTCAATGAGCAGGAAAACGCTGAGCCTCCATTTACACTCAAATTCTCCATACGCTCAGCGCAGACCCTGATTTCAACTAAAACTACCTATCAGCTTGTCCCTTGCTCTTGTCCTATACTTCTTTCTTCACTTCCTTGCAGCTATCTCTTTTGAAGATGCCTACTCCAATAAAATAACTTACACAAGAGCCCTGACCTCAAACTCCAGGGAGCATGGAGATCAATGTAATGCTTTGTCTGTCAGACTTCATTTCTGCATCATTCGTCTCTGTTAAAGTGTCCCTAGATGCTGCATCCTCGTCCACTCTCCCCAACCCATCCTCAGGGCATTTCAGGACCTCCTGTCTTGAACAAACAAGAGGTAATGACATTTACAAATTGCTGATGGTCTTAGGACCCCAGATACCGCTCCTCTATCCTTCCCCAGGTGGGTCAGTCCATGTGCAGATACGCCCACATACGGAGCCACCGCCACATGAGGAATGGTATTAAAGGGTCACGGCATTAGGAAAGTTGAGAACTACTCTGCTCTAGGACATCAGTAGCATGTTGAGTCTGAGCACACCTAGAATATAATCTGTATTCATTTTCTGAAAAGAAACAGACTATTGGGAAAATACAGTCTGAGAAGGTAAGGCTGCCACCCAGCCACTGCTTTTGTGCAATGTCTCTTCATAATGAGGAACAAAGCCATTCTGGCAAGTTTATCATCAAAAGATAAATAGCCTGAATTTAACCTCCGATGGTTTTAATGGTACCCACATAAAAGGCATTTCTCCCGGCACAAGAGTGTGTTTCTTGAGATAGAAATTGCATAATAAAATGTGTTTTGTAGGCAAGGGTGAGTAATTGGGGTCAGGGACAGAGCAATTACCACTAGTGGTCACATAAACAATTAATTAGACCATGTTGACTATTTCAGCAGGGAGGCTGATGTTGACTCTGTGAGATCAGAAAGGCAAATAGACATAATACGACTACCAGCAAAACGCTGGTCAAGGTTAACTGAAGAACTCAAATCCCCCTCCACCCAATTGGTAGTGACATGTTTGTTTGTTTTTTATTTTGTTTTGTTTGGGTTTTGGGAGTGGAGAGAATACTATAAAGTAGCAGGAATTACAACGTGATTCATATTTTTGCTAACTTTTAATCAAAAAGACTGAAAATACTAAGGTTCAGTGTTCTTATTCCAATATCATACATTAGGGACACGTTTCACAGTTAATTTTGCTCACAATTTGCAGGAAAATATATTGTGAATTAAGTCTTGGATTTTCACCCCCCTCTCTTCTGCCAGAAAATTGCAAGTTAAAGAAGATACAGGCTTGGGTGCATTGTTATAAAAGAAATACCGCTCTGGTGGAGGTCCTCTAAAATGACTGAATAATAGCGATCCGCTTTTGATGCCTTGTTCGGAGTTATAGGTAGGAGTAAATAGTTTGCAGAAGTCACCTTTTAATCCTCACTAATGCCTATGCCATAGACACTCTGGCAGCGTACTGCCCTGACCGCAGTCATTGAGCGTACACCAGAGCCATGTACAAAGTGAGGAGAAAACAGATTTTGGGAATCATTCTGAGTCTTGAGTTCAGTGAGTTTGGGATGAGACCTGAATGTTTGTAGATCTAAATTTCCAGATGAAGTTGATGCTGCATAAAATGTGTCTAACACTAGTACCCATCTTGTAGAAATTGGAGGAGGATCTTATGTTGTTGTGGTAATAGTTGTTGTTGCTACCTTTACCTGCCCCAGAATCAGCACTCACCCTATTATGCATGGAGACACCATGTATACCAGAAATAAACCCCACCCATCATAGTGCCAAGGAGCTCTGGTGGTGGAGTAGTTATGCATTGGGTGCTGCTAACCGAATGGTCAGAAGTTTGAAACCACCAGCCCCTCCACAGGAGAAAAATGAAGTTTTCTACTCTCATATAGAGTTACAATTGTAGAAAGCCACGAGGGCAGTTCTACTCTGCCCCATGGGATTGCCACGGGTCAGACTTGACTCGGTGGCAGTGGTTTTAACCCAGTGCTATCCTCGTGGCTTGTTGTGGAGCCGGCTGTTGTGATCCTATAGAATTTTTATTGGCTAATTTTCATAAGTAGACTTCCAGGCATTTTTTCCTAGTCCATATTAGTCTGGCCATTCCTCTGAAACCTGTTTGGTGTCATGGACTCACAAAATTATCCACTCACAGATGGGTGGTGGATGAACATGAGATACATAGGCTAGAATTCTACCTCTGAATCTTCAGTGGCTCCTGCTTGACATATGTTGTGCTGTCAGGTCTCATCAATTCAGCTCTAATTCTTAATTATAACAAGAACAAAACATTGCTCAGTCTGAGACCATCCTCACAATTATTACTGTGCTTAAGCCTACTCTTTCAGCCACTGTGTCAATCTGTCTCATTGAAGTGCTCCCTCTTTTGCTAGTCCTCTACTTTGCCAACCATGGCATACTTCTCCAGCAATTGGTTCCTCCTAATGATGTGCCCCAAGTAAGAGAAACCAAGTCTTGACATACTTACTGCTTAGTAGCATTCTGCCTGTGCTTCCTCCACAACTGAGTCACTCCTTCTTCCAGTTCACGGTAGATTCAATATTCTTAGCGAACATCATAATCCCAACACATCCATTCTTCTACAATCTTCCTTTCCTACCGTCTAACTTTCCAAATCAAAGGAGGTAATTGAAAATATCACAGCTCAATACAAGATCAATATAGACATCAGAAGGAGGAGGCATTCCAGAGATTAATTAAATTGCCCAAGTTTTCACAACTCATGACTGTTAAGTTGCTCTTGAACCCAAGTCTATATCCACCGTGCTTTTGACTCTAGTAAATGACCTGTCAAGCAATATATATTTTTAAACATTTTTAAATAGTTTAACAGAAAGATCTGAGATGGTGATATCAAGGGACGGAAGAGCAGTGATTTGGGGGGTTGGATCACATTGGAATCACCTGGGTAGATATTGAAATCTGGCTCCCATACCAAGAGATATGGAAGTAATTTGCCTGGATTGTGGTCTGGGCATTGGAATTCATAAAAGCTTCCCAGATGATTCTAACATACCACCAAGGTTATGAACCAGTGATATTCTAGAGATGCACACTCACTCAACTTTTGCTTTCTAAAATGAGATTTAGTGAAAATAGAAGGCTCTTTCTTGAAACTATTTCCATCTGGTATTAATGCACCAGTGGTTTTCAATTCAATTTTGGATATTTTAATGAGAGAAGTGTTTCTTTAAATGTGTATTCTCATTGATACAGCAAAGTGAAATTAGTCTAAACTGGCTTAGCTTCCTGATATAAATTTATATTGATATTAGTATTCCAATTTTCAGATTCAAGGACACCCAATGCTTTTTTTTTCTTTTCTATAATTGTTCGTGTTGGTGACTAATACTAGAAATCCCATGGAGTGTCAGGGAAAGGAACCAATTTGTGTTGAAAGAAGTACAGTTAGGAAACTTCTGTACTTTGGAAGTGTGATCCAGAAGGACCAGCCCCTGGAGAAGAGTGTCATGTTTGGTTAAGTAGAGGGGCAGAGGAAAAAGAGAAAGATCTTCAACAAATCGACACAGTGGCTGCAACTAAGGGCTCAAAGAACATAAAGAACAACCGTGAGGGCAGTAAAGAACCTGGAACTGTTTAGCTCTGTTGTACTCTAGGGTTACTATGAGTGGGAACCACTCAGATGGCGCCTAATAACAGCTTCCATGAGCATTGATTAAGGATGTAACTAAAATTAAATCCTTAATAATTTCAATCTTATTTCCATTTATCATAATATTGTTTATTAGTCCAGGGGTGAGGATTTTTCTTTCTTTATGCTGAGTCATAATCCATACCGAAGGCTATAGTATTTCATCATCATTAGTAAATGCTTCAAGTCCTCTTCACTTTCAACCAAAAATGGCCTGCATCGGCATGTCACGGATTGTGAATGAGTCTTCCTCCAATCCTGGTGTAATCTTCTTTTTCATATGGACCAGTTTCTCGGGTTATTTGCTCAGGATACAGATTGAATAAGTATAGTGAAAAGATACCATCTTGATGCACACCTATCCTGACTTCACACGAAGCAGTAAAGCCTTTTGTCTCTTGATACACGTTAGGTATGAGCACAATTAAGTGCCCTGGAATTCCTATCCGTCACAAGATTATTCCTATCTGATATGTTCCATTGAATCAAATCCTCCATATAATCCATGAAACTCTACTACATCAACAGAACATTGCTAGAGATGCTGCCTTAGGTCCAAGGGCAATCAACACGTGACCGAAGAGGAGATAATTTCTTAGAAGGGAGTCTACCCTGGGGACTTGAGTCACCCCCCCTAGGGAAGGGGAGCCTTCAGGAGCTTCATTTGCTGATGGCATGTGACTCAAGCCAAGAAGAAACAGCTGCAAAAGTCTTCTCATGATTGAAACTTGGAATATGTGAAGTATTAATTTAAGAAAATTGGAAATGGTCGAAAATATACTGGAACTCATGAAGATCAATATCCTAGGCATTAATGAGTGGAAATGGACTGGTATTGGCCATTTGGAATCAGAAAATCATATGACTTACTATACCAGGAACAACACAATCACAAAAAATAACAAGGTGTTCGTTGTCAGAAAATACCTTACTTCCATCAGGAAGTACAATGCTATCTGTGATAGGATCATATCTATCCATTTTTAGGAAATCCAATCAATATCTGTATTGTTCAACTTTATGCACCAACCACAAAAGTTAGTGATGAAGAAATTGAAGAATTCTACCAAGTACTTCAGTCAGAAATTGATTGAATGTGCAATCAAGATGCATTGATAGTTATTGGTCATTGGAATGCAAAAGTTGGAAGCAACGAGAAAGGGATGGCCGTTGGAATATATGGATTTGGTGATAGAAATGAACCTGGCGATTGCATGATACAATTTTGCAATACTTACAACTTGCTTGTCACAAATACCTTTATTCAATAATACAAAAAAAACTGACCATACACATGGATTTCCCCAGATGGAAGTCACAGAAATCAAATTGACTACACAGACAGGAAGACGTGATGTAGAAGCTCAAAATCAGAGGCTAAAACCAGGCCAGGGGCTGACTTGGGATCAGATTATCAATTGTTCATATATATGGTCAGACTAAAACTAAAGACAATTTTTTTAAATCCACGAGAGTCAAAATATGACCCTGAGTTTATCCCACCTGAATTTTGAGAACATATCAAGAACAGATTTGACAATAATAATTACAAAAGACCTTATGAGCCATGGGAAGACATCAAAACTATCATTCATGAAGAAAGCAAAAGATCGTTAAGAAGACAGGAACGAAATAAAGGATCAAAGTGAATATCAGAAGAGACTGAAATGCTATTAAAGAGAGTAGCTAAAGCAAATGGAAGAAAGGATGAAGTCAATTCTGTAGGCAAAATATTGAATTATACGGGACGCTTTAAGAAGAAGATGGAAAGAATGCAAGAATCACTGTACTGAAAAAGAATAGTGGACAATCCACTATTTCAGGAGGTAGCATATGAGCAAGAACCAATGGTTTGGAGAAAAGAAGTTCAAACAGAACTGAATACATTAGCTAAAAACAAGGTTCCAGGAATTGAGGAGATGCCCATTGAAATGTTTCAGCACGCTGAGGAAGCACTGGAAGCACTTCCTTGTCTAAGCCAGGAAATTTGAAAGACAGCTACTTGGCCAACTAAATGGAAGAGATCCATATTTGTGCCCATTCCAAAGAAAGGTGACCCAATAGAATGCTCCAACTGTAGCATGATTTCATTGATATCCCACACAAGTAATAGTTTGCTTAAGCTCACCCAAGAATAGGTATAGCAACATATTGACAGGCAACTGCCAGCTCAGGTTGGACCCAGAAGAGGACATGGAAGAAGGGATATCATTGCCAATGTCAGATGGATCTTGGTTCAAAGCAGAGAATTCCAGAAAGATGTCTACTAGAATTTCATTAGTAAAATGAATTTTGTGGACCATAATAAGCTGAAGATAATCAGACGTAGAATGGGCTCATTCGGAACTTGTATTTAGACCTACAATCATGAGGCAGTTGTACAAACAGAACGAGGGAATATTGCATGATTGAAAATCAGGAAAGGTGTGTGTCAGGGTTGTATTCTCTCACAACACTCGTTCAATCTGTGTACCGATCAAATTATCATAGAAACTGGACTACATGAAAGAAGAGTGTGGCATCAAGGTAGGAGGGAGGCTTATTAACAACCTGCAGTATGCAGATGACACAAACTTACTTGCTAAAAGTGAGGAGGACTTGAAGCCCTTGCTGATGAAGATCAAGGATTGTAGCCTTCAGTGTGGAATACAATTCACTGTAAGGAAAGACCCTCATTCTCACAGCTGGACCAGTAGGTAAAATCATGCTAAATAGAGAAAAGGTTGATGTTGTCCAGGATTTTGTTTTTGTTTGTATCCACAATCAATGCTCATGGAAGCAGCTGTAAAGAGATCAAAAGATGCAGTGCATTGAAGAAAACTGCCACACAAGAACATGTTAGGGTATTGAAATTCAAGAATGTTACTTTGAGGACTAAGGTGCACCTGACCCAAGCCATGGCATTTTCAATTGCCACATATGTATATAAAAGTTTGACATTGAATGAGGAAAACCAAAGCAAAACAGATGCATTTAAAATGTGGTGCTGGAGAAGAATGGGAAAGCGTCAGGGATTGCTATAAGGACAAACCCATCTGTATTGGAAGAAACAGACCAGAGTGCTCTTTGGAGGCAAGGATTAAGAGCCTTCATCTTCTGTACTTTGGGCAACTTGTCAGGAGAGACCAGTCCCAGGAGAAGAACAGTGGAGAGGCAGAGGAAAACAGGAAGGCCCTCAACAACATGGATTGAAACAGTGGCTACATCAATGGACTGAGACATAGGAACAATTGTGAGGATGGCTCAGGACTGCGCAGTGTTTCTTTCCAAGACTGTAACTCTTTGCAGAAGTAGAAAGTCTCATCTTTCTCCTAGGAGTGGCTGGTGGTTTCAAACTGCTGACCTTGCAGTTGCTAGCCCAATGTGTAAACACTATGGCACACTACTATACATATTTCTGGTAATCTCTGATATCAGCAATGTTATGTCTCCCTTCACACCCCCTTCTGAATCCTGCTTAAAATGTGGCAGTTGCCTGTCAATGTACTGCTACAATCATTTTTGGATTATTATCAGTAAAATTTTACTTGTATTAATTTTTAATAATTTTGCTTCATAATTTCTATATCCTGTTGGATCATGGTATTTTGAATATGAGCAACGATATGGATCTCTACCTGTTGGTTGGATGATAGTTGTTGAGATAGTTAAGATTTATTGTGCCAACCTGACCGATAAACACGTTAGGTTAATTGAAGGGCGGAGAAATAAATGGCTTGGTGAGCCTCACCTTTCTAGTTCTTGGGTCTCTTGTTTCTGATGGTCGGACTAGGGTGCAGTTGCCTTAGCCAGTTCTGTGATTCAGCTGGCAAGGCTCACTTCCTGTGAGACATCCCTGAGAGGAAGCCACATGGACCTACCCTGATTCAGCCCTGGGTGCTGGAAAAGCCGTGTGGAGACCCCTGCCAGCACTGAGATGCTTACACACTCACTGATTCAGCTTTCCTACTGCAGTCGGCAACATTGTGTCTGGTTGTGAGATGGAGGAGGACTTTGTGGATTGGTGTTGGATTTATGGGCTTGGAGAGCACTGGGTTGGGATACTTTCTTAATGTATACTTACCCTTTATATAAAATTATCTCGTATACATATGGGTTTCCCGTAGTTTACCTAGACTAACACAGTTGTCTTCCAAATTTCTTGACTTAGGTGAGTGAGTACATCCAGTATTTACTTGCATCTGGGAAGCATTTGCATTGGTATTCCAGCCATTCCTGGAGCCTTTTGGGCTTCTTGTTCATGTACTACCTCCAGAAATGGTTGAATTACTTTGGGTTCAGTGACTCTGTTTACTCCTTCCATCTACTTTTGATATTTGCTATATCATTCAATATTTTGCCCGCAGAATCCTTCAGTATTGCAACTGAGGCTTCGATACTTCTTCAGCTCTGTCTGAGAAATGTCAAACGTGTTTTGGGCCTTCTACGTTCATCCTCACATGTTTCATTCCAATGCTTTGCCTTCTGGAGCTGCCATTTGCAATCTTCTGTTCTGCTCCCACACGTAATGATTTCTTCCTCTCACATTAGCTATTCTGTATTCCACAGCAAGTTAGACAGACTCTGCTGACATCCATTTAAGTCTTTCCTTTCTTTCCTGTCTTTTTGCTGTTTTCCTCATTTGATCTTACTCCATTAGTCATCTGGTCTATAGTCATAGGATTCAGTGCATCAAATCTATTCTTGAAATGGTCTCTTGAAATGCTGGAGGGATCAGTTATCAGACATCAATGAACAACAGAATCATGTAATTGTGTGCTCACCTCCCAGATACATTACTGAAGACAAATGGGTGCATAAGCAAATGTGGTGAAGAAAGCAGATGGTGCCCAGTTATCAATAGATAGAGCATCTGAAGTCTTAAAGGCTTGAAGTTAAACAAGAAGCCATCTAGCTCAGAAGCAACAAAGACCACATGGAAGAAGCACACCAGCCTCTGTGGCCATGAGGTGTTGAAGGGATCAGGTGTCAGGCATCAAAGAACAACAAATCACATTATTGTGAATGAGGAGGAGTACGGAGTGGAGACCCAAAGCCCATCTGTAGACAATTGGACATCCACTTATGGAAGAGTCACCGGGAGGAGATGAGCCAGTCAGGGTGCAGGGTAGCAATGATGAAACACAACTTTCCTCTAGTTCCTAAATGCTTCTTCCCTCCTACTCACTCCCACCCCAATTATCATGATCCCAATTCTACCTTACAAGGCTAGTCCAGAGGATGTACACTCATACAGATAGGAACTGGAAACACAGGGATGATGGATGATCCCTTCAGGACAAGTGGTGAGAGTGGCGATATCGGGAGGGTGGGTTAGAGAGGCAAAACCGATTATAAGGATCTACATATAACCTCCTCCCTGAGAGACCGAAAACAGAAAAGTGGGTGCAGGGAGAAGTCGGACAGTGGAAGATATGACAAAATAATAATTTATAACTTATCAAGGGTTCTTGAGGGTGGTACAGGAGGAGGGGGGCAATGAGGAGCTGATGCCAAGAGCTTGCATGGAGAGCAAATGTTCTGAGAATGATGAGGGCAACAAATGTACAAATGTGCTTTATACAATTGATGTATGTATGGATTATCATAATAGTAGTATGAGCCCCAAATGAAATGATTAAAAAAAAAAGAAATTTTCTCTAAATCCAGATAGAATACATTCAGTTGTATTTTGGCTCTTAGAACCTTGTTTCCATTTTATTTAGCTTCATCCTGGAAGTGCATATCAGCAATTGGTAAATTGTTAGGCAATTTGCCTCTAGCCTTGTTCTAGCTGATGATAGTGAGCTTATCCATCATCTCTTTCCACAGATGTAGTTGGTTTAATTCCTGTGTGTTTCATCCCATGAGGTCCACATGTAGAGTCACCATTAACATCACTGAAATACAGTCTTTCCAAGGAAGAATTCATTGATCTTGAAACGTTTGTCTGTCTGATCTTCAGCATTGTCTCTCTCACTAACACCAAGCTTTCCTCAGGTCTGTAGCCCCTGAGTGGATAGAGCAGAAAGTCCATCCCTAGACATTCATTGAGTCAAATCCATCCTCAGCAGGGTAGTGATGGGCAAGAAAATTATGTCTGGGGCCTTCACTCCCTCTGGAGATTAGCAATCACCATTCATGGAAAAATTACTACAGCTAGCCTTCCATATCACAACCCTAACACATGTGTGCATCTATATACATGTACACGCACCTGAAATCCCAATATTTTACAGGGGTCACTCCCTGATAGCATCACGTTTTAAATTTGTTCTTGATATATTCTGATGATAATGCAGTTGCTAGTATCGATTTAAAGTTATCAAAATGGCACATTGGGATGTTAAATCTTTAATCAAATGTACAGTCAAATAAATTTTATGTCCCAGAGTTATTAAAGGATTGGAATGATTTATTACCACATGTGACACATCTGTTTCACCTCACATACAAAATGTCCCATTCCTGACAGCAAATGGGAACCCCCGGAAATGGGCGTGTGAGTCAAAAAGCATTACTGCTGGGGCTCCATGTCATACATGGATGAGATTGTTTTAAGCAAAATATCTTTAACCAGGGCTCTGTCTGTGGCAGATGGCTGCCGATAAACTCTCTCAGTAATACACTTGTCTTGGTCTCATCAGGGTGTCTTCAAAAAACCTGTCCCATCAAAACAGTGATTTACAAAGAGATTGGCTGAGCCAGTTAAATTCAAGGCAGAGGGATCAGCTCAGACTATAGCAAAGATTTTCTGGTATTCCAAAATGGTAATGTTTGCACAGTTTTTCATATTATGCAGGGCAGCCTCAGGGCTTATTTTAAAGAAGATTTAAGAAAATGGCATTGGTGGGGAGAAAGGGAAATGAAAGGACAGCAATTTTCTGATGTTGAAGAAGTGAAGAAAAAAACAAGGGAGGTGCCATCAGCCATCCAAAGAAATGAGTTTGAAAAATGTTTCCCAGAATTGAATCAAAGATTTGGCAAATGTATTAAATGTAATAGAGAGTACTTTGGAGGTGATAAGCTTGTTTTGTTAACAAATATAAATACATAGCTTTAGGGGGGAAATTCTGGGTCTTCTTGGATATATATGTATATCCATGTCCATCTCTATCTCATGTGCACAGAGTATAACTATTCCACTGGGTTTCCAAGACTGTGTCATTTGGAATTGGCATGTCAGGCTTGTACTCAGGCTTGTACTGTGGGTGGGTTTGAATGGCCAATGTTTTTATTTTTTATTTTTTGTTTTTTTAATTTAATTTTATTTTTTGAATGGCCAGTCTTTCAACTCATAATTGAGGTCTAACCATTTGCTCCACCCAGGAACTCTTTAAAGTTACATCAAAGGAAACTCAATGCCACTGAGTTTATTTCCACTCATAACTACCCTATAAGCAAAAGCAGAACTGCCTCATCGGGTTCCCAAGACTGTAATCTTTATGGAAAGAGAGTGCTATATTTTATTCCCATGTGTGGCAGTTACATAATCTATTGTCAACTTGAGGAAGGGGTGGGGTTTAGTCTGTCAATCAGGTCACAGCTTGATGACCTCATTTGAAGGTGTGATGAAGATAAATAGCTCACTGGAGACCACACACACACACACACACTTTCTCTACCTTGTCTCCCTGAGAGATATTACTGTTGATAAGACACATGGAGCTACATTGATGGAACCCGAGCCCTAAAGCCAGAGGAGCCACATGGAGACCCACACCAGAGCTGAGAAGCTTCCACCACCACTGGATCCACAAGACTTTTTACCCACTGGCTTGTGATCTTCCTGCATTCCGTTTCATTACATGTGTTGCATGAGTCTGAAGAGGAATTTATAGACTGGTATTGAATAGATGGGCTAATATCAGACTCATGGACTTGATCTGGATTGGGCTGGGATGTTTTCTTAATATCCAATTGCTCTTGCATATGAAGATGTTCCTTATACACATATGAGTGTCTATGAATTAGTTTCATTGGTCAACGGGGCCTAACACCCCATAGAACAGCTTTTTTATTCAAGCAGCCTACCTTTTGGTCAACAAGGGAGCACTTGACTCCGGAGTAAGCAGGGTTCCTTTAGAGAGACATAGATACATATGAGTAAGGAAGAGAAGGAAGGAGGAAGGGAAAAGACTTGTAAATCAACATTCCATTATTTGATACAATGCATGATACTTTCAGTTGAGCAATATCCTTTTGATATGATCAAACCTTCTTCCTAGAGTTCCTATCTTGGGCAACTCTATAGACATACAGAGTTGTGCCTTACAACTTGTTTCTCAACACCACCAATAGCATATGAAACGACTTTGGCATTCTTGCCAGGTTAGGAATGGTACGATTGAAATACTGTATGACCTAGGCAATTTCTAATCTTTGCAGTTACTCATCAAAGGGGGTTGGAGGGGGGAGAAAGAAAGAAAGACAGCCTTTGAATTGACACTGTAAGACCTATTTTCATTCAGGAACTATCCCCAAATGGAATCAAGCTGGTCCTAGCATTTAACTATAATATATTTTCTGATTTACATTAATCCTGCTTGAAATTTTAAAGTATTTTATGGCGCAAGATTGGATTCAGGAAAGAAGGAACGGGGCGAGTCCATAAGCAACAATAAATGTCTAATCCTCAAAGAAATTAGCCTCTTTAAAAATGACTGGTTTTTCTGTTGGACATCATCTTCTTAAGTTTCCAAGGAGCCAATTCTAACTAAATAAATCTGAAGGCATGCCCCGATGTAGCAGTCCCCCCAAGTGCCCCAGAAACAATGCAGCCACAGTAGAGAACCTGGAAAACTTTGAAAGCAACTGCATCTTTCCAGTAAAGATCTGAAAACGAACTCCCAGCTAATCATTTCAGCAGGAGAAACGAAAGACTTCCCTTGATCTTGCTTTTCGTAGAGGGTGCCAATATCAACATTGCTGGGTTTTGTTTTGTTTTGTTTTTTGTTAAACTTATGAATTCTTATGTGACTTAATCTCATTAGGGCAGAGCCATTGCTCCCTGGAGTTTGTCATTGAGGCCACCTCTTGGGGAATGGATCTGTGAGTATGGTTAGCCCAGGAGCCAGACATTTCCAACTCAGATTTATGGGCCAAGATGTCAACTTCTATGATTTGCTAGCCTTTGATATCATAGCTGTAGAAAATGAAACATGAGATTTTAAGAGAAAAAGAGCTCTTGGTATTCAAAACTCACTGAGAAACTGTTCGTCTTACTTGTGTGATTTGTAGGTGAACTCCAAAACTGATAATAATATATGGACACAATATAAACTTTGAGTTTAGATAGGGATGGTTCAAATATCAGTTTCCTCAGTCATTTGTTAGTTAGTTGATTAAAACAACTTCAATGAAGACTATAAGACCTGACATAGACTTTTAAATAAGTGGCCACTTTATCATTTTAATGAGGAGCTCTGGTGACATAGTAGATTATTCTTCAGGCTGCTAACTAGAGGTCAGCAGTTTGAAACCACCATTTGCAGTTCCACCCTCTCCTATAGCATCACTATGAGTCACAACCGACTCGATAGCAGTGAGATAACATTTTAATCACTAGTGCCTCTCCTGGGTAATTGTTGGACTGCTAACATCTGGGTCAGTGGTTCAGACCCACCAGCACTATGAATTAGACAGATAAAGCTGTCTGCTCCCATAAAGATGTCTAGTGATCTATTGGGTCTCTAGGAGACCTGGTGGCAGAGAGGTCATGCATTGTGCATGGTCAGCAGTTGGAAACCACCAGCAGGTCTGTGGGAGAAAGACTGGGCTTTCTACTCCCAGAGACAGTTACAGTCTCAAAAATCCACAGGAGGGTGATTATGAGTCAGCGTTGACTCGACGGCAGTACTTTTGGTTTAGTTTTTTGGCGGGGGGGGGGGGTCACAATGAGCAAGAATTAATTCATGTAAGTGAGCTTGGGTTTTTATGGGTATATTATTTTTTATTAAATCATTTTATTGGAGGCTCTTATAGCTCATATCACAATCCATGCATCCATCCATTGTGTCAAGCACATTTGTGCATATGTTGCCATCATCATTTTCAAAACATTTTCTTTCTACTTGAGCCAATGGTACCAGCTTATTTTACCCCTCCCTCACCCTCACTCCCTCATGAGCCATTGATAATTGATAAATTACTATTTTTTCATGTCTTACCCAGACTGCTATCTCCCTTCACCCATTTTTCTGTTGTCCATCCCCCTAAGAGGGGATTATATATCAGTCATGCTGATTGGTTCCCCCTTTCTCCCTGATATATTATATTTTTAAAGAGTTTTATTGACAAGTAGTTCACATATCATATAATTTAATAATTCACTCATATTAGAAAGAATTATACGAGCTTCACCACAAATTTAGAATATTTCCTTCTTTCTTGTCCTCATTGTTATTAGCTCCCCATAACCCCCAAACTCCTCTGCCACAGTGAAAAGAAACCACTAATCCACTTACTGTCTCTCTCTGCCATACCAATCGTTGATTTCATATACAGAAAGACATACAAACAAATAAACCCAACAACAATAACACAATAAAGCAGAGAAAAAACTCAATCAAAAACAAAGCAGAAAGTATTAAAAACTAGAACAATACTGGCACACCAACCAGGGATGGCATCCCTGCATAGAGCTGCTAAGGCTCAAGACATACTGTCCCCCTGCTGGAGCACACCGTGACATAGTACAATACTGGGGACTACGGCGGCTAATGAGTCTCATTTGACCACCCTCACAGTGGGGCGAACAAGAGGGGAACATAACAGATCAGCAATGGGAGCAAAGCAAAGCCATAAAAATCCTGAGGAGCCCCCAAATAAACTTAAGGCTAGAAGGGGAAGTTCCCAGAAACCCCCAGGACCACTGGGGAGCTAGTCATAAAGGTCCAAGGAAAGACGTGGAATTGTGTATGCTTTTTCATGTTTTTTTCATTTGTTTTTCCTCTCAGCATTCAATCTTTTGCTTGGCCTCTGTTGTTGTTTTGCCTACCTGTATATGATAGGCATGGGAAGCAATTTTGAGGAGAAAGCAACCTTACTGATAGTTCTGGAGAGACTTGGGGTGGGGGGGGGTGAAGGGAAGGGAAAGGAGCAGTGAGCAAACAATGCCATAGACAGGGGAACAACAAGGGAATTAAAAGCAACAAGGAGGAGGAGGACACAGAGATCCCGGTGGTATTGGAGCAACAGCAATCTAGCCCAGAGGAATTACTAAAAGGCAGAAGAAGGGCAAGCACGATGGTGAGGCAGCAGGAAGGTAAAGGAAACAGAGGGAAGATCTAGGAAGCAAAGCTATGGATAGAGGTGTGTACATAGGTGTGTTTAAATATATTAATTCATAAAAATAGAGGTGTTGGCCTATGCACATATAATTATAAGGCAATACATTGAGGAGGTGGATGAACTTTGGGCCTCTGCTCAAGACCTCCCTCAACACAAGAACACTTTGTTCTAACAATTTGGCATCTGTGATGCTCACCCTCCCAGCACCATCGCTGAAGAGAAAATACATAAGCCAGTGTGGTGAATAAAGCAGATGGTGCCCAGCTACCAAAAGATATAGTGTCTGGGGTCTTAAAGGCTTGAAGTTCAACAAGTGGCCATCTAGCAGAGAAACAACAAATCCCACATGGAAGAAGCACACCAGCCTGTGCGATCATGAGGTGTCGACAGAATCAGGTAGCAGGCACTGGAACACCCAAAACAAACAATCAAAAAGCCATAGTTTTGAGAATGAGGTGTTTCAGAGCAGAGACTCATAACCCATCTATAGACAATAGGACATCCCCTCACAGAAGGGTCACAAGGAAGGGCTGAGTCAACCAGGGTGCAGAATATCTCCGATGATCAACACAATATTCCTCCGGTTCCTTAAGGCTTCCTCACCCCCCACCATCATGACCGCAGTTCTGCCTTTCCGTTCTGGCTAGACCGGAGCATGTACACTGGTACACATAAGAGCTCTCGACACATGGAATCCAGGTCAGATAAACCCCTCAGGAGCAGAAATGGTAGCAGCAATACCAGGGCAGTAGAGGGAAAGTGGGAAGAAGAGGGGAGGAACAGGAAACCGATTCCAATGATTGACACATTGCATCCACTGTTGGGGGAACGAACAACGGAAAGGTGAGTGAAGGGAGACAGTGGTTATTGTAAGATATAAAAATAATAGTAATTTATCAAGAGGTCACGGGGGGGGGTGTAAAAATAGAAGGTGATACCAAAGTCTCAAATGAAATGTAAATGTTTAGAGAATGATGATGGCAGCATATATACAAATATGCTTGATACAATTGATACAAATGAACGTTATAAGAGCTGTAAGAGCCCCAATAAAATGATTTTTTAAACTAGAACAAATTAAAAATTGATCAAATGGGAGATCGAATGATAAGGTGTTAAATTTTAATCTGATTTTATCTCAATAATTCACTTTCCAATGCTGGCTGCGTGACAGCGAAGCTATTTTCATCCCTGGTCTACGGTCAGAGTGGATTTGCCTGCGGCTTAATCCATGTGTAGTTCCCCTTCACATTTTTGGATTTTTAAAGTGAAACAACTTTTAAATGGTGAACAGGGAGACAAGATGATAAGGAATCACATTTCGGCTTAGCTACATTTCTGAAACATTTTACAGTGTTCTCTGTCTGACAGCACGGCTACTTACTTGCCTTGACAATGCTCACAGCAGATGCACCGGAGGCTTACTTCACGTGTGCACGCTGCAAATGAGTTTTGTGTTCCACTGTCCTCGATAGCCTTCTGCAAACAGGATGTTCCCTCCTTTGGGTTTATATTTTATTATCTACAATCCTTGGATCATAAGCGGCTGGTGTGCTTTATCCACGTGGATTTTGTTGATGCCTCACTTAGATGACTGCCATTTGAAGACAAGTCTTTAAGACCCTAGACACTATTCTTTATTATAAACCATCACCACCTGGTTTCTTCAGCACATTTTGTCACAGCACTCGTTCTGGAATGGCGTGTTCATGAGGGAGAGCGACAGGAGGGCCATCTAAGAACTCATTATTATTATAGTGCGACTAGAATTAAGTATGAGCTCAAATCCATCCCTATATTTATGGCTTATATTTGTCTCTGGTTTACTTGGAAAACATTATTGTCATTTTATGTTAGAAAACATTATCGGTCATTCCCCTGGCGCATACAACAATTCCATTGACAGTGTCACTAATTTAGCTAATGGTACCGAGTTTAAGACACTATTGAGGAAAACAAAGTATACAAACAAAGGCCATCTAGGACAAACCACAATCCAGGAATTGGTAACTTGTACTGTTGAAATTCTTAAGGGACTAGATCCTAGTAACACAAACAAAGGGCTTGGCTATAAGGCAAAAAATCTCAATAACATTCATTCACAAAAGCAGAACTAGGCCTACCAGACTGATAATGTCATAATAAAGCAAGACATACATTAAAATAGTAAATATATCATTATCTTCAGGCTCTATTTATTGTGCATCCTCAATGTAAGAGACCCGAACCAAAGTCCAAATGGGCATATGAATTTTAAAGCTGCAACAATGGACTCAAACATACTACGGATCATGACGTTGATGCAGGAAAAGGCAGCCTGTAACACAGATGATCACTACAAGTCAGAGCTGGCTTGATGGCAACTAACAATCATATTTTTACAATGATATTTTAAAAGTAAAATTGGTGCTAGCTTTGCTAAAGGAAATGATAGCATCCGACAAAAGGAAGACAACAGGGCAAGCTTTGGGAGATTATTAAATATAAAAATGGTGATTGGGTACAGATCAGAGATGGAAACACAGGGAATCCAGGACAGATAAACCCCTCAGGACCATTATTGAGAGTAGCCATAGCAGGAGGATAAGGGGAAGGTGAGGGAAGGGGGGAAAGGGGAACCAATCAAAATGATCTACCTATAAGACCCACACAGAGCGATGGACAACAGAAAAGTGGGTGAAGGGAGACATTGATCAATGTAAGACATGAAAAAACAATAATTTATAAATTGTCAAGGGCTCATGAGAGTTGGGGGTGGGGTAGGGAGGGGAAAATGAGAAACTGATACCAAGAGCTCAAATGGAAAGAAAATGTTTTGAGAATGATGAGGGAAACGAATGTAAAAATGTGCTTGACACAATGGATGCACGGACGGATTGTATGAGCCCCCAATAAAATGATTTTTTTAAATAATAAAATAAATAAAATGGTGATCTACTCTGTGAAACCTCACCCAATTCACAATAAAAGGTTTAAAACAATGAAAAGTAAAACTGGAATATTTTCTCTGTACCTAAAAAGCTCACTTGAGGAAGAAAAAAAAAGCTTTTCCATCACAGAAAATGATGTCATGGTCAGTTGCTGGCTACTTGGATTCAAATAGAGTCATATTCTATTCCAGGTAAGGGTTATTACATCATACTCCTTACCCTTCTATTGGCATGAATGTTTTATATATGTATATGTGTGTGTATATGTATATATGCCATATCTCTGTTTTTCACTTAAACACAGGGTAATTAACATAGCACCCCCTTCTTTTACCACAACCCTAACTTGAACTGGCAATTATTGCTTGGTAGGCCACCATCTATAAGGTCCTTTAATACATTTATGCTTTTTTTAAAGTATAATCTTTAAATTGAAAATAAAGATGTATTAAAAACCCGTATAACTCTGTAAATAAGTCTACTTGTCAAGGACCTATGGTCTACATTTAAAAAACATTCAAAACGATCCTTCAATACATTATGGCCACATTACAGATCCTCCCCCCTCTCTGGCAATGTACCAAAGCAAAATGTTTATACAAGAAGTTCTTTGGCTTTATGCCAGATCCAGAAGCAAAATATTCCAAAGGGCAGAGTTCAGGGGGGAAATCCTAATGATGTGCTTTTCAAAGCAGTTACTCCATCCCTCTGCAGCTTTTCCCCAGGGCTCAGCAAGACCACACACTGCTTATCACCCACCAGTACACACAGAGTGACTACAGAGAGGGGCCAGTAGGTTTTACTGTCCTAAAAGTGAAGATAAAAATCCAACAAAATATTTGGGGCAAAAATCATATGTCCATCTGGTTCTCTCCTGCATGGAGCAGAAACTTGCCGGGATGCTCAGTTCCAGACAGGAGATCCTGCTTCCCTCGTGGATTTTCTTTTAATATTCCAAATGCTTCAATCTGAAGCCTTCAGGCTCCACTGCATTCTGGTTTGCTTATATTTAGAACAAAGCAAACACATGTGATCCTTTAGAGTTAGGCGTTTCTGCCACTGGGCCCTGGAAAATTGCTAACCCCCAAATACAACAATACTGCTTTCTTTAAATACTTCTGCTTATACTTACAATGAGGTGATATTGACGGCAAGCGTCAGTTTGAGTGACTGAAAATAAACAGAAGTGAAGAAAACAAGGACACTGAGTATTAAAGCCAGATTTACTTAGAGGAAATATATGACAAGCATTATTATTTTCTCAAATCACAATCTCAGGTCATCTCACCCATGGAGAAAAGTTAATATGCCGTCCTCATGATGACTAATGGCTTATTAACAGCTCTCCACGCCCCACTCCCTACCCACCTCCCCCTACCACCATTGTATCACACTGACCATTGATTCTAAATGGAGCCCATGTGGAGAGGGACATCAGATAACGTGGTTTACCTAGAGAGACAGCCTGCAACGAAGAGAGAAAGAAGCACGTGAAAGCGGCCCTGCTTCTGCAGAAGAAGCTAACGTTACTGCAGCAAGAAGTGATGTCTATCAACGTCCACTCGTTCTTCGGAGGATGTGCAAGATGCTAGGTCACTGTGACTTGGAATTTACTTGATCACAGTGAGTTTTGCTTTGTTTTTAAGAATGGTTCTGTCAATGTTTCCAGCAGCTTGTCAGTAATCCCCCACCGTGATGGGATCTTACACCTCATAATCAACTCCATGATGGGATCTAACAATCAGCTCTGTGAGCATCCAGCAGTTGTAGCAGAATACAGCACCCTGACCAGGTCCATAGCCTTGATGTGATTGGGAAAAAACACTCCTTCCGCGTGGGGACTGCTCCACTTTAAGCAGACTCCCAGGTAAAGCGTGTAACTTCTGCTGGGATTGGAGCTAGTTCCCCAACCTCCTGCCATATTGCCTGCCAATCCAAGGAGCCATCAGCAGACTGCTGACCTTGGATCCATTCAACTTTGCATCCACAGGCTTTGAAGCCTGTTGTCTTCCTGCTTTGTCTTCTTGCTTTATGGTTTCTCAGCTTCTACAAGAGAAACCTACAGCTTATCATCTGACCAATGGACTTGGACCAGAAGGGACTTACCTGCTTCTACAACTGTGTGAGCCATTTCTAAATGTCTTTCTCTATACACAAGGGCATCACTGTTTCTGCTCCTCTAAAGAACCTAGCTTAACAGACTATAAACTCAGACTCTTGTAGCACTGGACCATGGATGGGATACAGGCAGGTGAGGCTGAGGATATAATTCTAGGTGTGGACCCTTCGGCTGTGTTTGGGGAGCAGGCAGCAGGAGTGTTGCAGGGGGATACAGGACTAAATTGCTCCCATTCCTTCAGCAGACAATCCAACAAGCAAGCAGGGCGAGGCTCACTCACTCTATTCACACTAGCTTCCTCTTAGTTGGCTTGCATGCCTGCCCGCTCAGCTGTCACCACCTATTCCTCCAGCCCCTGCAGGAGCCGCAGAAGCAGTAGAAACCATGGTGACTGGAAGTAGACTCCCAACAAATTTTGCACAACAACTAAATAATCTACCATCTTATTTTGCCAAATGTATCAGGGGCACAAAGTGATTTAAACCTGTATATGAAACCAACCCCACAGAGGTTTTGCAAACAGAAAGAAGCAAAGGTGAAAAAGGAGAGAGACGCAGCAGATTGAGAGAGGAAGCAAGGAACCTCCTGAAAGAGCTATCATCTGGGCAAATGGCTGAACAGCCGAAGACAGCAAGGGGCCAGAAGAAGTCCAGCTACAGGCCCGGAAGCAGCCCTCAATGAGACAGTGGTGACAGATGGCAGGGCTAAGAAGAACCTGTGCTGAGGGGGCCAGAGGAATTTGGAAGGAGGAGGATGAGAGGAGCCTGGAAGGAGGGGCTGAGAGGAGACATACCATCAAGGGGTCCAGAGGAACCCTGCCTGCCTGAGACAGCTGCACTGCTCTGAAGAAGGGAGGCTTTGCCGATAGGCTTTCCAACACTGCTCTTGAGTTAAACCTCTTCCGGAGTTGTTTCTAGTTTCTTAATGAAAGCACTTAATTGTACATTTGATCCGTGAGGTTACTGTGGCGATTGCCATGGATTATTGGACCCAGGAGGGAAGTTCAGAGTGCCATGGGAGGGATGGCTTGTGTCAGAATGGGTTATGAAGAATTTCAGAGAATGGATGTATGGCTGGCCTCCATCGCATAACGATCAGCCTTTGGTTGACCTTGATTCACATTACCGCCACTTTGACGATTTTATACCTGGGTAGGGAAAATATAGACAACTGCCACGTCCTTAATTGTGCATTTCTAAATTTTCTAAAATTTTCATGAGCATAGAATACATTTGTAATGAAAGAAAATAGTGTGTTTAAAAGGCATATTTTTTAAAGTGCCATGATCAGACCAACACTCAAATTCTCTCTTCTTAGAACAATTGGGATTTTTCATTTATCTATACTGCTATTACTGTCAATGGTTCTGTAAAAAAATGTGGCCTGCATGTAGACATTACAATTTAGACATTACAGAAGCAGTGGAGAAAAAGAGGCCAGTCACATAGCCTTACTCCTAACTCCTGCCCTTTGCTTTAGATTGCTGTTAGTTGCCCTCGAGTCGATTCTGTGTCGTATAGAGAGCTTAGAGAGTAGAATTCTGATTTATGGGGTTTTCAAAACTGTGACCTTTTGGAAGGAAGCTGCCAGGCCTATCTTCCGAGGCTCCACATATGGGTCCCAATCTCCAGCCTTCTGTCTGGTAGTCAAAGGCTTGACTGTTTGACCCCCTCCAGGGTCAAGTATCCTACCCTGCTTTAACTGCTTCTAGGTTTCACTCTTCTAGCGATTATTCCTTTTTACACTCAGTGGATTAACTGTCCAAGCAACTTTATAGCAATAGATTTTACGTATCATGAAACGCACCCATTTCAAGTGATAGCTATTTTAGGACTTTCCCAGGGGTGTAGCCATCACAATGAATCAATTTACAGTATTTCACCTCCTCAGTAAGGACCCATGTGCTCACTTAATGTCCCCCGTACTAATCCCACTTTCAGGTAAAACTCAACACAGCCAAACTCACTACCATTGGGTCAATTCCGCCTCACAGCAGCCCCCTTGCAGGACAGAGTAGAACCAAGCCTGCGAGTCTCTATGGAAACAGAAAGCCCCCTCTGTCCCCCACAGCTTCAGGCAAACACGAATACATTTGCTTTTTTTATAAACTTGCCTTTTCTGGGTATTTCCTGTACATAGATCCATAAACTAGACTTATGATATCTTTTGGCCATTCTTATGTATCTTATGATACTTTTGGCCATTCTCATCTTGTGTAATACTTGTGAGGTTCATCTATAAAGTCGAACATGTCAATCGTTCACTTCTTTTTACAGATGAATAGTATCGTCTATTAACATTCTATATAGCCATACCACCTTTTATCTGTCCAATGCCATTCAGCTATTTTGTCATTTGGGTGTTTTTCATATTTATTTTAAATGTGTTTGTTTTTCACCACACTGCTGGTTCCTTTCCCTCTCTGTTTTCATGATTTAGCAACTTGACCACTGTAATTTTACAGTTCTGAGTAAGATTTTCTCCCCCCCCTCCCCCCAGAGCTTTTCAAGAGAAAGTGAGCCCGCCTGTCAATACGCAGCATGAAATGTGCCAGCTACATCAACACTCTGTTTTGGAAGTAGATCTTCCAGGCCCAGCTGACACTTTCGCTACCAGTCCATGAGAGACTGTGCCAGAACTGTGGAGCAAAGCAGCTCTCCAATTGAATTCCTGACCCACTGGAAAATGCGCGGTAGTAAACGTTTATTACATTTTAAGTCACTTTGGCCTGGGATCATTTCTGGTACAACAATAAATAACTAGGTAATACAGACACCATCTGTCAGTTTTCCAGAAGTTAATTAGAATCTGATGCATCTGTTTCTTCATGTATTCCTCCCCCATGCATTATCAGCAACTTTATGAATTTATTTATTTTTTTACTGCCATTTTAATAGATCTAGGGAGAAGGAAGGCAATGTTTGCTCCCAATCTTGAACAAGATGGCAGATATCTTCTTAAAAGCAAATCACACTTTTCTAAATGAGGCCTGAACTTGAATGGGCAGGAGGGCTAAGGACCGACATTCTTATGCTAGAGCTGTTTAATCATTATCTGTTCTTTTGTATTAGATGACAACATACGATCCCAAGACGACAAGAATGCTAGTTAAAATAAAAGTCTCTGAGGAACCAAAACCCAACTCACTGCCATCGAGTGGATGCCAACTCATAGCAACCCTACTGGACAGGATAGAACTGCCCCTGTGCATTTCTGAGACTGTAACTCTTTACGGAAGTAGAAAGTCCCGTATTTTTCCCTAGGAGCGGCTGGTGGTTTCCAACTCCAGACCTTGCAGTGAGCAGCCCGATGCACAACCACCATGCCACACGTGCTCCTGGAAAGTATTTTTTGAAGTCACTTATGAAACTGAAAAATAATGAGCATTACTATTCATGAAGACGTTAGAAACAACCATGTGGGCATGAGAATTACCTCTGGAGATAAATTAAAATGGAGATTACCAGACATTTATTGAACCTCTGTGCAGATCAAGTAACCCAAGAAGAGAGACTGTATGAAGAATAGAGTATCAAGATTAGAGGGAGTCTTATTAGCAACCGGCCATATGCGATGACACAATCTTGCATGCTCAAAGTCAGGAGGACTGGAAGCACTTCCTGGTGAAGACCTAAGACTATATTGTTTGGTTTGGATTTCATCTCAACAAAAATCCTCAGGACTAATAAGCACCATTGTGATAAATGGAGAAAAGATTGACATTGTTAAGGATTTCATTTTATTTGGGACCATGATGAACATCCAGGAACGTGGCAGATAAGTAATAAAGGAAGGAAATGTGTATTTTGATCATTGGGAAAATCTGCTGCACAAGGCTTCTTTAATGCATTATAAAGTAAAGATGTCACTATGAGGTCTTAGTCCAAGCCATGATCTTTTTTTTAAACATTTTATTAGGGACTCATACAACTCTTATCACAATCCATACATATACATACATCAATTGTATAAAGCACATCTGTACATTCTTTGCCCCAATCATTTTCAAAGCATTTGCTCTCCACTTAAGCCCTTTGCATCAAGTCCTCTTATTTCCCCCCCTCCCTGCTCCCCCCTCCCTCATGAGCCCTTGATAATTTATAAATTATTTTTTTGTCATATCTTTCCCTATCCGGAGTCTCCCTTCATCCCCTTTTCTGTTGTCCATCCCCCAGGGAGGAGGTCACATGTAGATCCTTGTAATCGGTTCCCCCTTTCCAAACCACTGATCCTCAAAACTCCCAATATCACCCCTCACACCCCTGGTCCTGAAGGTATCATCCACCCTGGATTCCCTGTGCCTCCAGCTCCTATCTGCACCAGTGTACAACCTCTGCTCTATCAAGACTTGCAAGGTAGAATTCAGATCATGGTAGTGTGTGTGTGGCACGGGAGGCGGGGGGTGGGGGGTGGAAGTATTTAGGAACTGGAGGAAAGCTCTATTCTTCATCGGTGTTACATCACACCCTGACTGACTCATCTCCACCTCTAGATCCCTCTGGGAGGAGATCTCCATTGGCCGACAAATGGGTTTTGGGTCTCCACTCTGCACTTCCTCCTTCATTCACTATGGTAAGTTTTTGGGTTTTTTTGATGATGCCTTATACCTGATCCCTTTGACACCTCGTGATCACACAGGCTGGTGTGCTTCTTCCATGTGGGCTTTGTTGCTTCTGAACTAGATGGCCGCTTATTCACCTTCAAGCCTTTAAGACTCCAAACACTATCTCTTTTGATAGCCGGGCACCATCAGCTTTCTTCGCCACATTTGCTTATGCACCCATTTTCCTCAGCGATCGTATCATGGAGGTGTGTACCCAATGATATGATTTTTTTGTTCTTTGATGTCTGATAACTGATCCCTTTGGAACCACGTGATCACACAGGCTGGTATGCTTCTTCCATGTGGGCTTTGTTGCTTCTCAGCTAGATGGCCGCTTGTTCACCTTCAAGTCTTTAAGACCCCAGACACTATCTATTTTGGTAGCCAGGCACCATCAACTTTCTTCGCCACATTTGCTTAAAGCCATGATCTTTTCAATAACTTCATATGCGTGTGAAAGTTCGACAATGAATAACAAATATTGAAGAAAAATGTTCGCCTTCACATTATGATGCTGATAACTACTATTAAATATACCACGGACTTTCAGAAGAATGAACCAATCTAGCTTGGAAGAAGTACAGCCAGAATGTTCTCTGGAAACTAGGATAACAAAATTTTGTCTCATGTACTTTGACCATGTTATCAGGAGGAATCGGTCTCCAGAGAATGATTATTGCTTTAGTTAAAGTGGAGGGTAAGCTAAAATTAAAATCCTCAATGAGGTGGGTAGGCAACAATGGGCTCACACATGATAACGATTGTGAGGACAGCACAGAACAGAGCATTGTTTAGCTCTGGTTTGCACAGTGTCAACTAGGGGAGCAACTGACTTAGTGTCCTAACAAGAATCAGGAATGCTTAGATGAAGTTGGCAAACTTTTAAAAGACCCCATAGACAAATAGACCAATGAAATAGAACAGTTAGTTTAGAACTAGACCAAGGTAAGCATAAAACTCTAACACATGATAACAGTGACATTTTAAGTCATTGGAGCAAAGATGGCTTTTTAATAACTGGTGCTAAGACAACTGTATTTCCATTCACAATAAAAATATAGTTAAATTTCTATGGTACAGCAAGCACAAAAACAAACCACAAATGGGTTGGGATCTAATAATAAAGATGAAATCATATAAACACTAGACATGAAATGTAAAACACACACAAGCAAACCTACTGCAGTCAAGGTGGTTCTGACTCAGGGTCACCCTATGGGTCAGAGTAAAATGACCCTTCAGGGTTTCCAGGGTTGAACTTGATATGGAAACAGACTGCTACAACTTTCTTCAGAGGTGCAGTAGGTGGGTCCCATCCACTGACCTTTTGGTTGGAAGCCTAGAGCTTAACCCCTGCTCCACCAGGCCTCCTTACTAGAAATAGACATGGGTGACTCCTTTTAAAAATCTGTAGAAAAGGGTTTTGTAATTATGACTCAAAGTTCAAATGCAATTAAAAAAGGCTGTTCCATTGAAGGTTGTCCCAGATGTGATGCAGAAGGATGTCATGCATGGATTTGTCAGAGAAACTACTCTTGTGCATCATGTCTGCTGAGTGTAAGTGAAAAATCCTTTGTTTTTATAATAGTCATTGCATGCTTTATGTGTAAAGATGCTTTTTCATTCTCCAAAGTTGTGGTTAGTCTCTATCCATTTCTCAACTCTTAGCTAAACTCTTTGTCACAATCACCTTACCAGATGGCAGACAGAAGGATGCAGTACAGTTCTAACAGGCTTTTGAAATTGCCTCTTCTTCCCCCGCTCTGAATGCCTTCCTCTATAGGAGGAAGTGTCTGAAGTGAGCTGCCTGGCTTAAACAGATGAATATTTCTTACCTCCTATGAGAAAAGGCCCACCTCCAATAAAACATAAAACTTGTTATTTGAATTCACCAACCAACTCAGAAAATGCAACTCCAGCCAAATAGTAGCATATTGTAGGATGATGTTGTGCCTAAGTATTATTTTCAAAGCAGTGACTTGTGTAGTTTTACATTGAGAATTTAATTACAGTTTATACTTGTAGAACTTGCCAGATTTCACTTGGCAAACTACAGCAACATTGTTAGCACTTAGTCTTTCCTTAAAGGACAGTAAGTGTACTTCGAGATGCCTGGAATTCCAAAATGTTAGCTAGAATCACTATTCAATGTGGTATTCATTTAGGCCCTTTCTATGCAATCGCTTACTGAGTTGCTAAAGAGCTGAATAAGCTTGCTACTCTTTAGAAGTTTCTAGAAGTAAATGTAATAACATCTGTCACTGTGGCTAGAGTCATTGTGACATCAGAAGGTCCCTCATAAGCACTAGGGGCTATAAAACAAACATATGAAGTAAGAACACATTTTCTTTTTTTCCTATGAATAGCCAGTGGCATCAGCATCATTCAGAGAATAGTAACCCTTTCCCCACTGGTCCCCATTGCCAGCTCTGAAAGATAGTGGAACTGATATCAATTGCTCTAAATCCACTGCACAGTTTCTCCTTTCTCCTGTACCATAGATATCCTCTTTCCAAATGATGTAGTTCAATCACAAATCTAAGGATCTCTAGTAACTCCATAGTTAGTGTTCACCTAGTCATCAATAGGCCAGGGGGTTGTACCCATCCAGCACATCCATGGTTGTGTTAGGTTGACTAGAGAAACAAATTCAGGGATATTCATATATGTATAAGAAAGAGCTTTATATCAAAGAGTCATTGTGTATTAAGAGAACATTGCTGCCCAGGCAAGATCAAGTCCATAAAACTGTTAGCCCATATGTCCGATACTGGTCCATAAATCCCTCTCAGACTCACGCAGCATATGCAATGATGCTGACCGCAGGAAGATCACAGGCCAATGGAGACAATGCAAGTGGAAGCATCTCGGCGATGGCTCCTCAAACTTGGAGTGTGGCTCCTCAAAAGGAAGGTGAAGCAGAAAGAGAATGTGGTCCGCCCCCAGCGAGAAGCGAGAAAGTTCTCAGAATCCTAATGGGAAGGCTATGCCCACAAGGAGGCATCATCAGGATATGACCTGATAGACAACTAGACTCCACCCCTTCACTCTTAATAGTCTCAAGTTGACACGAGATTATGTAACGACCACAATGGTAAAACACCTAAGATCTGTTCTCTTAAAGATTACACTCTAGCTACCATAGGGTTAATGCTACCCTCTAACATGGGCCCCGTGTTTACCATGAGCCAAAATCAACTCAGCAGCACCTACCAACAAGAGAATCAATTTTGAGATACTGAAGGACATCTTCTCTTCCTTCTACCCCATGCACCTTATTTCTATTCTTCCAGAGTCTCTTGACACATCTGCACCCTCTGCTCTACTATATACAATTTTAAAACCACTTGTAAATGTTCATAAAATACTGTTTCCATTGCACTGTACAAAATCTGGAGATAATTTGGGAGACATATTTTCATCTTAAATGTTCCCTTCAAATGCATATTTGTCTACTTTTAAAGCTTTTCTATGTTAAAGAAAGTTTATATTTCTTTCCAACTTTTAATATATATCTACATGGGATCAAATGGACAACAGCAACCTGAAAGATTAGAAAGGAAACTTAGGGGACACAGAGCTTCTGTGGGTGAAGGAGTGACTTCAGAGTAGGAGAGTCCTGTCTTAGCTAGATAATCCTTCCATAACTACAAGTGATGGCTTTAATGAAATTCACTTTCTCAGTTTAGGAGAATGCAAGTGCAAACCCGGAGTATCAGCTCAAAAAGATGGATTGTTCTCTCTGCCTGCCCTGAAGGAATGCCCTGCTCTCTTCAGCTCTGCTTCCTGTTTCCTTGCAGAGCTCCGTGTGTCTTGGCATTTATTTTACCTCACCTTCTCTGCTTGCTTGATAAAACTTTTTATATCTTCTTGTTTGTTTGGGGTGGTTGGGAGTTTGGGGGGGGACTTTAGTCATTCTATTAGGGGCTCATATAACTCTTATCACATTCCATACATACATCATTTGGGTAAAGCACATTGCCCTAATCATTCTCAAAACATTTGCTCTCCACCTAAGCCCCTGGCATTAGCTCCTCATTGTTCCCCTCCCTCCATGCTACCCCCTCCCTCATGAACCCTTGATAATTTATAAATTATTATTTTGTCATATCTTGCACTGCCCAAAGTCTCCCTTCACCAACTTTTCTGTTGTCTGTACCCCAAGGAGGAGGTCACATGTAAATCATTGTAATTGGTTCCCCCTTTCCAAGCCATCCTCCCTCCACCTTCCCAGTATCGCCACTCACTGGTCCTGAAGAGATCATCTGCCTGGATTCCCTGTGTTTCCAGTTCCTATCTGTACGGTCTAGCCAGATTTATAAGATAGAATTGGGATCATGAGAGTGAGGGATGAGGAAGGATTTAGGAACTAGAGGAAAGTTGTATATTTCATCATTGCTACATCATACCCTGGCTGGCTTGTCTCCTCTCCGAGACCCTTCTGTAAGGAGATGTCCAGTGGCCTACAAATGGGCTTTGGGTCTACACATCACACTCCCCACCCCCTCATTCACTATGACACCTCGTGATCTCACAGGCTGGTGTGCTTCTTCCATGTGGGCTTTCTTGTTTCTGAGCTAGATAGCCGCTTTTTTACCTTCAAGCCTGTAAGAACATAGGCGCTATATCTTTTGATAGATGGGCACCATCAGCTTTCTTCACCACATTTGCTTATGCACCCACTTTGTCTTCAGCAGTTGTGTCGGGAAGGTGAGCATCATAGAATTCCAATTTAATAGAAGAAAGTATTCTTCCATTGAGGGAGTAATTGAGTGGAGGTCCAATGTCTTTCTGCTACCTTAATACTAAACCTATAAATATATGTACATAGTTCTATTTCTCCATCCTCATATATAAATATATTTGCATATTTGCATGCCTTTATCTAGACCTCTATAAAATGCCATTTGCCTCTTAGCTCTTTCCTCTATTTCCTTTGACTTTCCTCTTGTCCCACAATCATGCTCAGTCTTCATTTGGATTTCAGTAATTCCTCTCGGTTACATTACCCTTGATCACACTCTACCAGGCCTACTACACCCTCCTCACTACCAATTGGATGACTTGTTGTTCCCTTGTCTCTGGGTTTGTTAACACCACTACCTTCCTCCCCGCCCCCCATGCCTCCCATGTCCCCCTGGAACTGTCTGTCCCATTGTTTTCTCCTCCGGATTGTTCACCCAGCCTATCTTATTTAGATAGACCTGTGGAGATAATAACATACACAAAAACAAGACAGAGCAAAACCAAGCAACCATATACCACAAAATAACAACAACAACAAACCAATGACAAAAAAAATAAAACAAAACACAAGAAAGAAAAGCTTGTCTTTCATTCAAGGACTATTTGTTGGCTTTAGGAGTGTTTTCCAGTCCAGTCTAAACTTTTTAGATCTTCAAAAGAAAATGGACACACCTTACATTGATCCTGCATTAAAATCACAATTATAATCAACACGTCCCAGTCTCACACCATCCTCACAATTGTTGTTATGTTTGAACCCAGTGTTGCAGCCATTGTAGGAATCTATCTCTTGAGATTCTCCTTCATTTTTGCTGACCTTATACTTAACCAGGCATGATGTCCTTCTCTAGGGACTGGCCTCTCCTAAAGTACGTGACACACAGGCTTCTAAGGAGCATTCTGGGTATACTTCTTCCAAGAACTACTCATTTGTTCTTCTCACAGTCTGTGGCATTTTTCATATTCCTCATTAACACCATAATCCAAATACTCAAGTACATCAATTCTTCTGCTGTCTTCCTTGTTCATTGTCCAACTTTCACATGTATCTGAGGCAATTGAAAATACCATGGCTCAGGTCAGGTGCTCCTTAGTCTTTAAAGTGACATCTCTGCTCTTCAACCCTTTAAATAGGTCTCATGAAGCAGATCTGCCCATTACAATGTAGCCTTTGATCTCTTAACTGCTGCCCCCATGAGCATTGATTGGTTATCCAAATGCAGGCCTAGAAGTAAGGATTCACAAGACATACCTGGGGATTTCATAAGAAACTTACTCTTTGGGGCATAATTCCAACCTAATTAGCCTCTCATGTTTGAAAGCACTCAAAATACAACTGGACAAGAAGTGCTTCTCATCCTAGAGTTGACATTTGTGTCAGTCTGGGGAAACTAGAGAAACAAATCCGTAGAAACTCATATGGGTATAAGAGAGAGTTTTATATAAAGGGTAATTTTACATTAAGGAAACATCCCAATCCAGGTCATTCAAAGCTCATAAGCCCGATATTAGCCCATATGTCTGATACCAATCTATAAAGTCCTCTTCAGACTCACAAAACACATGCAGTGATGCCAAATGCAGAACAATCACAGGCCAGTGGGTAGAAAGTCTTTGGATCCAGTTGTGTTGTAAGCATCTCAGCACTGGCAGGGGTCTCTGTATGAGTTCTCCAGTTTCCAGGGTACAGGGTTTATCAGCGTAGTGCCTCGTGTCTTGTCAGTAGAGAGTCTCCAACAGAGTGAGCTGAGAGAGAGAGTCTCTCCCACCTTCCAAGGAGGAAATCCAGGAATTCCCAGAATCTTTAGGGGAAGGGCATTGGCTATATCCTAATTGACAGCCTAGACTCTACTCTTACACGCTTAATCCTCAAATTGACACCAGATTATGTAACTACCACAGTGTTAATGACATCGATGGACTAAAGCATTCAGAACCTTCACCTACAGATAGGATTCAACTCAAAATGAGAAGAAACAGCTACAAACATTGATTAGTAATTAGATCATGGAATGCATCAAGTATGAGCCTATGGATATTAGAAGTTATCAAAATTGAAAGAGAATATATAAAGATCAATACCCTAAGTATTGTTATTAGGCGCCCTTGACTTGATTCCAACTCATAGCTACCCTATTATGGGCAGTTTGGGGAAAAATGGGTTGCAATTGACTATTTTAATGAGGATAGTCACATCACATCGTGTAGTATGCTGGGAATGAAAGACCAAAGAGGAATGGCAGCACATTTATCATAAAAAAGAACATTGCAAGATCTATCTAGAAGTAAAGAAATCCTGGTCCTGTACCAAACGACACATTGAGATGCTAACTACAAGGTCAGTTGTTTGAACTCAAGAGGGAACAATGAAGCTGTCTGCTTCTATAAAGATTTAAATTCTTAAAAGCCCAAAGGGGCATTTGTGTTCTGCCCTTTAGGTGTGCTATGAATCAGAATCAACTTGGTGGCAGTGAGTTTGTTCTTTGATTGTCTTAAAGTACAATACTCACTCGTCATATAAACCCTGGCAGTGTAGTGGGCTATGAGTTGGACCTAAAACAGCAAGGTCAATAGTTCAAAGCCACCAGTTGCTCTAAGGGCTGAAGATGAGGCAGTAAAGACTTATGTTCTGAAACTCACAGGGACAGGTATACTCTGTCTTATAGGGTCACCTATCAGAATTGACTCAATGACAGAGAGTTTTTTGAAGTACGATACTGCATGTGATAAGATCTATATACCTCTGATAGATCTATATACCTTTGAGGAAGAGCTGCTTATGCCACGGTTATTTCAATTTACACACCAACCACTAAAACCAGTGAAAAAGTAGGAGCAGAATTCTGCCAACTTGTTCAGTCCTAAATTGACAAAAGATGCAATTAAGACACGTTGATAATTACTAGTGATTTGAATGTGAAAGCTGGAGACAAATAGAAAAGATCAGTAGTTTAAAAATCAGCACTTGGTGATAAAAGCAAATCTGGAAATTGTATGAATTTTTCAAAACAAATGATTTCTTCATTGAAAATATTTTTGATCCAACAATATAAACAGTGACTATACAGATGGACCTTTACACTTGGAATACAGAGGGACGAGGGAGAAGTGCAATATCATCAGCCAAACGATGAGCAGATGCTGTAACAGACCACCAATTGTATATATGAAAGTTCCTGCTGAAGCTAAAGAAAAATGAAACAAGTCCATAGAGCCAAAGTATGCCCTTGAGTATATTCCACCTGGACTTCGAGAACACGACAAGAATTAATTTGATTAATTTTGCACTAATGATAAAAGACCTGATGAGTTGTGGGATAACATTAAGACCATTGTATGAATGTGAAGAAATCAAAAGGTCATTAGAAGGACAGTAAATTAGAAAAGACCAAACTGGATTTCAGAAGAGACTCTAAAGCTTGTTCATAAATATAGACCAGCTTAAGAAAATTGAGAAAACTTATGCAATTAAAGAGCTGACCAGAATACTTCAAAAGGCAGGTCAAGAACCCACAAGCAGGTCGGTCCACAAAGTGAGATGTTATAAGAAAATGTGCAAAGACCTGGAGTTAGAAAAGCAAAAGGGAAGAAGATGTTCAGCACATCTCAAGCTAAAAGGACTAAAGAAAAATACAATCCTTGAGTTACAATATTAAAGGTTTCTTTGGGAAAATATTACGTAGATTATGTAGGATGCATAAAACAATGAAAAGAACACTCAGAGTCACGGAACCAACAAGAAATGGTGGACATTCAGCCACTTCAAGAAGTAATATATGAACAAGAACCAATGGTATTAAAGGAAGAAATTCAAGTGACACTTAGGATTAGCTTAAACAAAGATCCAGGAACTGACAGAAAATAAAATGAAATGTTTCAATACATTTAGGAAGAGCTGGAAACACTCACTAGTCTGCGCCAGGAAACTTAGAAGAGTGCTACCTAGCAAACCCATTGGAATAGGTCTACATTTGTGAAGTTTCCAAAAAAAATGTGATCCACCAGAATGCAAATATCATTATTATCACATGCAAGTAAAATTTCCCTGAAGATACTTCAAAAGTAGTTGCAGTAGTGTATTACAAGGAGTCACCAAAAGTTTAAGTCATCTTCAAAAGAGGAGGTGGAATAGGGATATTGCAATGTAGTGAATTAATTAATTTGGCTTTTCTAGCCATTGTCTTTGTTACTCCCACCAAACAACCTTTGTTTTCCTGTGCAAGGTAAGAAAGTGGGGCAGGAGGAGATGCTGATTGAATGATATGATTCTGCTCTGAATGATTATTCACAGGGTTCATTGTGATTGCCATCCTGCTGGGTATAATGAGAACCATGTGTGTGGGGTTTGGGGGTGGGGCGTGGATGCCCTAGGTCAGGCAGGGGCAGAAGGTGTTGATCTCACCAGTGGAGCGTGTTTTGGACCCTGAGGTACGAGCATATGGACCTCCTTGATCCACAAAGCATCTTTGACACCAGAGGAGGAACAGCGTAGTAGAGCCAACAGAACCAGGCCCCAGAGTATGAAACAGAGTAGAAGAATTCCCAGCCCACAGAGCTAGTCAATCTGTGTGCTTTGTGGCAGGAGGATGGTTTGTGGAGTGTGGTACCTCTGGGTACTTAATGCAGGGAGCTGGGTTTGCTGACCCGTATCCTGGAGCTGAATACTTTCAGGTTGAGGTTTATAAAAGATTGGCATGGCTTTGGGGCATTTATTGGCAACTTTAAAAAAATAGCTCTCTAATATATTTTTTTACAAGGCAGAGACCAGGCCAAGAGGCTGGGAGCCAAAGAAACGCTTATCTGCAAGCATAGCAATGAAGAAACTGTTCTGATTGAACAACTGTATCCTGAATGTTTCTCACCTGAATTGTAACCTGTTCATTTCCCTAGTAATCCTAGTAAGCATGATCTATGAGTTCTGTGTGGCATTACAATGAATTCATGAACCCAGCTGCAGAAATGAGGTTCAGTGGAGGCTGGGGAGGAGAGTTCATGTCAGAAATGTTCACAAAAGAATGGAGGTTGGAGGCATGTCTGTAGCAATCAGCCTTGGGAGCATAGTGGCCTCCATTCTGTCCCTACAGATATCATTGCTAAAGTCAGATGAATCTTGGCTGAGAGCAATAAAGTACAAGTAAACACTGTCATAAAAGTGTGTACTTGTATTTTATTCACTATGCAAAGACATTTGATGTGTATATCATGACCAACTATGGATAACATCGACAAGGGTGGGAATTCTGGAACACTTAGTTGTGTTCAAACAGAACCTGAACACAGAACAAGAGGCAGTTGTTTGAACAGAACAAGTGGATACTGCATGGTTTAAAGTTAAGTTTTCATCTTTTCACTATAATTATTTAAACTGTGTGATGAGTCAATATTTTGAGTATGGATTGCAACTCAATGTAAAAGAAAACAAAAATCCTCACAACTGAGCATTGGAGACTATCATGATAAACCGAGAAAAGATCGAACTGTCTGGGATTTCACTTACATGGATCCTCTGTCAACAGTCCTAAAAGCGGCATTCAAATATCAAACAACATCTTGCATTGAGAAAATCTGCTGCATACAACATCTTTAGTGTTACAGAGCACAGTAGCCTTTGAGCACTAAGCTGTTCCTAAGTCAAGCCATGGTATTTTCAATCAACTCACATGAATGTGAAAGCTGGACAATGAATAAGTAAGACTGCACAAATATGATGCATTTGAAGTATGGTGTTGGTGAAGGGCATTCAAGCTACTGTGGACTGCTGGAAGACAAGGAAATCTTCCTTAAAGGTCTACCGCCTGAATGCATTTGAGATATGAGGATGACAAGACTTGTCTCACTTATTTTCAACATGTTGTCAGGAGACCCCAGTCCCTGGAGAAGGACATTATGCTTGGTTAAGTAGATTGTCAAAGGAGGAAGGTCTTTGATGAAATGAACTGATACAGTGGGTACAACAATGGGCTCAACTATAACAATTGTGGGCATGGTTAAGAATTAGACAATGTTCCATTCTTTTGTTCATGATTTTCAGCCAATACAACAGTCAGTTAATGGCACCCGATAATAATACTTCAATCCATAGCCTTCTACTCTTTGATCCCCAATAATACTCACCACATGCAAAATACATTCACCCCATCACATCAACATAAAAGTCTTAAATCAACACAAAGTCCAAAATCTCATCTTATGAATCATTTAAATCAAATATGACTGAGAGTCTAATATATTCCATCTTTGGGGAAAATTATTTTTCATCTCTGAAAGTGTGAAGTGTAGATTACAAGTAATATGTTTTCAAAACACAATAGAGAAACAGGCACAAAGTAGACATTTCCATCACAAATGTGAAAAATTGGAGAGGAAAAGGGCTGAGATAACCAACAGGTCCAAAATTTACATTAGCTTTCAAAACTGGATAATAATCATTTATTCTCTGAGACTGTCTGGGCAATAGGCCTGTGCTCCCCACTCTGATTGTTTACTATATTCTCTTGCTTCTGGAGAGAGACTCCTTAACCTTGGATTCCTGCTCCAACTTCCAGAATCATTGGGATCTTAACTCTTCTCCCTTGAATTTGGGAAAACCCATTCTCTCAATCCATCTGAGTGGTGAACCCCACCACCACCACCACCACCTCAATCAGGTGGACCCGTTTTTCTGCCCTTTGGACATAGATGCCTAATCTCAGTTTGGGGTAGCAGCCCCACCCTACCAAACCTAGTTAGCAAAGACCACACTCTTTGAAATCCTGCCTTCTGAGATCCAGGAGGCCATTGCACCCCTCTTAGAAACTGAGAAAGCTCTGCTTTCCATGTTCCTGCCCGCCATCTGCTGATCTCTGAACTGTTCCAGGAATGTCCTTTTATTTTATTGAAAGACAGCACATGTAGCTCACTAACGTGTTTCCTGCCTGCAGAATTCCAAGAGGCAGACAACATTATTTTCTTTCATTCTTTCTCTGGCCCCTTCCTTCTCAGTTGATGTGTTTTCTATTGTGGTAGTTGGTTAGATCCATCGGTCACAGACTTAATCTCTGTAACAAAAGATTATGTAGCCGAATCCCTAGTGAACACTCTATGACAGGTGTCAGTTTACACAACATTTTCCAAATCCTTAATTTCTATTTTCATTTCACAGATCATTTTTAAATACATCCCTTTCCTCTCAACTTTTGCTGTGAACAAGTTGAAACCACAAGACCCTTTAAGATGCTGCTTAACATCTCATAAGTCATATATCCACGTTCATCCCTTACAAATTCCATCTTCCATCAAACAATTGGATGCAATTCAGACAAGTTCTTTGCCACTGCATAGAATAAGCTAAAACAAACCATTGCCCTTCCGCCGCTGTTCAATCACATTTTCATCATTTTAGTAGAACCTCCCCAGAAACACACTTAACATGCACATTTCTAGTAACCGTCTGTTAGTGCCACTATATGGATTCCCTACGACAGTGAGTCTCAACTTCCCCAGTGCCGTGACTCTTTAATCCAGTTCCTCATGTAATGGTGACCCCCCCCCCAACGATAAAATTCTTTTCATTGCTACTTCATAATGGAAATGTTGCTCCTGTTATGAATCAGGCAACCCCTGTGAAAGGGTCATTCGACCCTCCAAAGAGGTCATGACCCACAGGTTGAGAACTGCTGCTCTAAGATGATAAAGATGCTCTCTATAGCTCTCCTTACCTCTTTACTAGTCTTACTAGAATTTCGTTTGATATCCACTTCTAACAACAGTTGATTCAAGGAAATCAAGGGTTTTATGATTAAAACACACTGCCATCAGGTTGAACCTGATACCCAGCATCTTTAGAAAGCTCTAGTAATTTTAATACATTTTTATTGGTTCATCTGTACTCTGTTGTAAGTCGTCATGTCATGTATAGATAATGACAGGGATTTTCTTTTCCCATGTTTACATTGGTTTCTTTTTCTCATGTTACTAGTTTGGCCCAGATAGTTTATGATTTGCCTAAAACTCAAAAGTCAAACTCATTTCCATTGAGTCAGATCTGACTCATAGTGATCCTATAAGACAGGGTAGAACTATCCTTGTGACTATTCAAAGTTTAAATCTTTACAGTTCCCAAGGTTTACATCTTTAAATTTACTTGAATTCACTCTTACTATCTTCCTTTTTTTTTCTGCTTTTCTTCCCTTTTCCCTGTTTTATTTTTCTTCTCTTAATTTTTGTCTTCTGCTTATAAGATGAAACCATTTACAAATGGCAAACATAATTTAAGGTTGATGGTAATATTTTCTCAGAATATTGAAGATACTTTTTAATATTTTTATATTGCTGTTGTTAAGAAGCCAGCTTATGAAATTATTTTTGCAATTTTTACGTTGTATGTCTTATTTCCATGACTGATTTTACAATAATTACTTTTTATTGGTTCTACATTTTTGTGAGGATGTATCTAAATGTATATTTATTTTTATTTTTTCCTGCTTGAAATTCATTAGACTGTAATTCTGTAACAAAGCAGACTGCCTAACCTTTCCACAGAGGCGCAGCTTGTGGACAGGAGTCTCCATGTACTCTAAGTGGCAAATCCCCTTACAGAAGGGTCAGAAGGAAGAGAGACAAGCCAGGCAGGGTGCAGTATAGCACCAATGAAACATACAACTTTTCTCTAGTTCTTTATGCTTCCTCCCCCCACCCATTATCATGACCCTAATTCTGCCTTACAAATCTGGCTAGAGCAGAGCATATACAGGGCTACAGATAAGACCTGGAAACACAGGGAATCCAGGACAGACAAACCCCTCAGGACCAGTAATGAGAGTAATGATACCAGGAGGGTAACAGGAAGGTGTGGGGGAAAAGGAAGAACTGATCACAATGATCTACATATAACCCCATCCCAGGGGGACGGACAACTGAAAAGGGGGTGAAGGGAGATGTCGGTCAATATAAGACATGAAAAAATAAAAATAATCTATAAATTATCAAGGGAGGGTGGGGTAGGGTAGGGATGGGGAAAAAATAAGGAGCTGATACCAAAGACTCAAGTAGAAAGAAAATGTTTTGAAAATGATGAGGGCACCAAATGTACAAATGTCTTTGACACAGTGGGTGTGCGTATGGATTGTGATAAGAGCTGCAGGAGCCTCCAATAAAATAATTAAAAGAAAAACAAAAAAAAAAGAAAAACAAAAAGAGACTATTGTCCAGGAGCAACCATTATGAAGGCTCAGAAATGAACAAAATGAGTTGAAACCAATCTGATAGCAATGAACAATGATAGCCACGTGAGACTCTTTATATTTAACGTAATATGAAGTAAATTTTAAAATCCAGTTCCTTACTCAGACCAGTCACATGTCAAGTTAGTTTCCTAGCCAAATGCAGCTAGTGAAAATTGTACACGAACTCCATTTTCATCCTTGCCGAGAACTTCACTGCACGGGCCTTCTTTGGAGGACATGTTCAAATACTGATCCAAATTCTTCCCTTAAGATAAAACAACGAGGAGATGACTAATTTCTCAGGGCATGTTTACCAACCTTGAGAGTATACCTGATTGTACACCTGCTTGGCACGCAGCTGGTCAAGAGGTATATGCAATTGAACTGGATTACCTTCTTACGTTTCTAAAGAAGTATCTTTCTCTCGTGTTTACAAAGAGGCTGTCAGCATTTACTAAGTCAAAGTCATTACCTGTCCTTGCTCAAACCAACTCCCCTACGCTTGCAGGCGCTGCAGAGTCATCTACATATGCCCACCATATTCTTTCTGGTAATAACTCACTCCTGCCAACTATGCCCTTTTTAATTCTCTCGCTGTTTCGTTGTTCTCCCATGAATGCTATGCTATCTGTAGACCAGGCTCTTTTAAGCTCTCGTGTGGATTGTGTTCATTTGAGCTTCTTTTTATTTGTATTTCTTTAGCATTTTGTTATGAATCAGGTGAAGGTCCACAGAGCAGATCAACAGTGTTACATGTAACAGGTCATAAACTTTGTGTTTCATCGCATTCATTGCAATCCCCTTAATAGACCATCACGTGTCCAACTTCCTCCCTGATGTTCTCATCACTCCCTTCCCGTTCCATTCTACAGCATAAATCAAGTGACCCATTCTACAACTGGTTGCCAGTTAACTATGACGTTATTATGTCACTATCCTGGTTAGTAATGATACTTATGAGCCAAAATTGAACACACTCCACAGTCTATGCTCAGTATTCCTCACTGATCCTAATTGCAGCCGGATTCATCTACTCTTTCCTTGCCAAGCACACCAGGATGTCCTGTAGTCACCCATGACAGTGCCCTCACTTCCTCCAGCTTTTCCTTGACGATCTCTAACGTCTACTGCCTCCTCTTAGCAATGACTTTCAAAAACATGCTTATTGTTATTTTGGTTTTATGAGCCCTGGCGAAGCATCATTCAGCTGTTAACGGAACGTTTGAAGTTTGGTGGTTCAAACCTGCCGAGTAGCTCTGAGGAAGGAAAACCTTGAGGAAGAATGCTACCAAGGAAAGCTATGGAGAAGGCCTGCCCTGGGACGGACCGGGTTGACATGAATCACATGGACCCAATAGCAATTGGCTTCGGTTGGTTGTATAAACATATATGAAGGGTTAAAAATAGTATTTGATCATTTAGAATTAAAAGACAATAAAAATTGTCCATGAATTGTTTTTAAGATTCCCTGCTTTATGCATATGTAAATAATATGAATGTGCATCTGTCTCTCCATAACGAACCAATAACCCCTACTGAATTCTAACAGGTTTGTCTTGACTTCTTAGCATGTGTCTTCAATTTTTCTGGGATGCATTCAGTATAGCCTATGGGAAAATCATGTATCATGCCAGCAACCACTTCACAATCATCTGCTCAAACTGCCACACAAAGACAGTGGTCTCATATAAAGTGCTGCCGTACGTCGTCTCTTCCTTCTTCCTCACCCGTTGTTTCTATTCATCTTTTCCTTTTCCCACAAGATGATCGCCTTTCTTCATTAAAACAAAACAAAAACTTAAAAACCTTCGATCTCGAGCTCTGTGGTCTGAACCCCATTTTAGAAGAAGTGTATTTCTTTTGGCAAGCAGACATTAAGGAACAGTGCCAAAAAAAAAAAGGAAGACTATATCGGTATTCAATTAACTTCATATATATAGAAAAAAGGAGGGGGGACAAGAGGAACTTGAGCCCTAAGATGTTCACATAATTCTAACAGAAACTTTTAATTATCAGGCAGCTCAACAATGGAGATAGCATCAGGTCATAAGAAGCTATTGCCGGCTCCACCCTTGGCCACAAGTGACCCTGTTGTCATAATATTGATATCTCCATTCTAAAAGGTCAATCTTAAATTCTTCGAAGAAGAGTACCACAGTCCATTTCAAATATTCACATTGAGGAAAGCAACAAGAAGTTTCCATTGTCCAAAATAAGTATCTAAAATTGTTTAAATTTGATACCAAATACGATCCTGCATTAGCATTTTAATATATGCATGCAAAGAGTTCTAGGAATCCTTTATCAAACAAAACCCTGACTTCACTTAGTGAAGATTCTGTAAATGTAAAATTTGTCCAGTTTTTCGTACTTGCCACTTTCCCACCGTCTATCCCACTGACCCTCCTCATCATTCCTCTAACAACTTCTCCCTGCTGAAAAATGATCCCTGCGTCTTCGGAAATTTTTCTTGCTGAAAAGAAAATGGAAACATTCAAGCATTCAAATTGTATTGAACTTCCCTGACTGCAAAGCAGATTTTTTAAAATCATTTTTGGGGGGTTCATACAACTCATCACAATCCATATATATACATCAGTTGTGTAAAGCACATTTGTACATTTGTTGCCCTCGTCATTCTCAAAACATTTGCTCTCCACCTAAGCCCCTGGCATGAGCACCTCATTTTCCCCCCTTCCTCCCTGCACCCTCTCCCTCATGAACCCTTGATAATTTATAAATTATTATTTTTTCATGTCTTACACTGCCTGACGTCTCCCTTCACCCACTTTTCTGTTGTCCATCCTCCAGGGAGGAGGTTATATGTAGGTCCCTGTAATCGGTTCCCCCTTTGCACCCCAACTTTCCTCCACCCTCCCGGTATCGCCACTCTCACCCCTGGTCCTGAAGGGATCATCCGTCCTGGATTCCCTGTGTTTCCACTTCCTATCTGTAGCAGTGTACATCCTCTGGTCTAGCCAGATTTGTAAGGTAGAATTGGCATCATGATAGTGGGGGATGGGGGGTGGGAAGGAAGCATTTAGGAACCAGAGGAAATGTGTATGTTTCATCATTTCTGCTATGCACTCTGACTGGCTCATCTCCTATCATTGTAAATGAGGGAGAGTGTGGAGTGGGGACCCAAAGCCCATTTGTGGGCAGCTGGGCATCTGCTTGTGGTGGGGTTGCAGACAGAATTTGAAATGTCAACAATGTCACAAGTGAGCGTATCAGGTAGAATCCCGGGAGTTGCTCTTCTTCATACCCCTGCTTACTCTTTCTTGTTATTTTTGTGCAGAGTTTCAGTTCTACCGGATAAACCCTAGGGACTGCATTTCTCATTTGTTTTCAATTCCTAGTCTCTTTCATGAAGGATTAGGGGTGGTACAGTCTATTGATTTTACACATATCAAAATAGAGTCATTTAACATTCACTTTCAAAAGATGACATCACTTGTGCTGTGGATTGGATTGTATCCCCTGAAAATATATGTTATAATCTTAACTCCGGTACTTGTAAGTAAGACCCTGCTTGGAAATAAGGGTTTTCTTTTGTTGTATCAATAAGACCATATCAGATTAGGCGGTGCCTAAACCGAATCACTTTTGAGAAATGCCTTACAAAAAGGGAAAACAGACACAGAAAGAGGTGCCCACAGGCAGGGGTGGTGGGGACACCTTTGTTTGGACCCATTTATAAACAAAGGAACACCAAAGATTGCCAGCAGACCCCTGACACCAGGAGAGAGGCTCACAGATGCTACTGATCTGGACTTCAGCCTCTGTAACTCTGAGGAAATAAGTCCTGTAATTCAAAGTCACTCTGTGTAATACTTCTGCTATGACAGTGCTTGGAAACTGAGCTTGACATCGAACTCTAGCTCTTTTCATTCTGCCTTTTAGTGAGAAAAATCGACTTTTTGTTTTGTTTCTATTTTTTCATTTTGCCTTTATCGCTGCACATTCACACTACATCAAATTTTAGTGGTCAAAATAGTGCATTCATAATTTGGTGCATCTATCAATGCAATCTAATTGCAATTTCATCACCCCAAAAGGAAACTCTGCAAGGCTTACTGTATTGTTTCTAAATAGCTATTTTTGAAGCTGAGATGGCTATAATTTGACTAACGATCATCCCATTGCAGATAATCTGTCTTTACTCTCTGGTAACTTTTCACGTTTCAGTGTATCTTTGATATGCCACAGGTTCCCATCAATTAATCTTTTTGAATTGAATTTATTAATCTGATCATCACTTGAATCATTTTCACTTGGAATAATCAAGTCCTTCTGACATCAGTTATAATCTCTTGCAATATTTTCACTCAACCATTCCCTCTTTTCTTTCCTTGCAAAACCTTACGTGTGGCAAAGTACCTCCATCTATCTGCCACTACTCTATTTCTTTTCCAACATTTTTCTGTATTTATCAGCCTGTGCAGAATAAAAGTGAATTCTTCACTAGCATCCAGTTGATGAATTTGGATTTTGTTATATATTTTTTAAACTTTAATGACTGTCCTTTCTTTTATTTCCAGGACTTCTCATAGACTTTTCTCCACATTCACCTATTTTACAATATTTCTCACTATTTTATATAGGTTTTGGTACTTTGTGGTTGCATTCTTTCTTTAATGTGATTTACTACAGCATCGTCTTGCATTTCATCAGAAATTAATTTGTGTTCTGTTGATCTTGTTGGCTATTTTTCTAGATATACAGTTTAGTTTTCAGGTTCAAATCAAGGGACCAAGGATATTAAGATGACAAAGAATTTTCATTTACCAAGGATTGAGGAGGTTCCCAACGTGTGGAAGTATCAGAGCTAAAACTGGCAAAAATCTTGGGCAAAACCAAAAGAGCTGGTGAGCTTAGAAGAGGTTTGCTCCTTGCCTTTGCCTAGTGGTCTTGGTTTTGCCTCCCTCCTGTCCCAGAACATTGAGACACTCACAACTAAGACGTCTATTAGCAACCGTGAAGTTTTGAACCAGAAAATTACTTAGCCCAGCCCTGATTATGAAGTTGTCTCTTCAGGAACTTTGAATGGCTGAATGTAAGAATTCATCCTGGCTGTTTTGAATCTTTTTCGGCCACAGAGAAAACCAAACTCATGTTCAGTTCCTTGCAAGGTGACTAACTCAGGACTCAACCAGACGTTGGTACTAAAACCACCCACTCTCGGGTGTCAAGCTCCTTCTCCATTTCCAAAGCAGGGCACAGTGTGCCCGCAGCTTCAGTTTCATCCTTCAACTGTTTCCCAGCTCGCTTTCGGTTTCATGGTGTATACATAATATTACCTATTATTTCTTTGTTTAGGAAAGTGAATAGAGTGTAAAATTGGATTTCTTATTTTAATAATTTTATTGGGGGCTAATACAGCTCTAATCAGAATCCATACATCCATCCATTGTGTCAAGCACATTTGTGCATTTGTTGCCATCATCATTCTCAAAACATTTTCTTTCTACTTGAGCCCTTGATATCAGGTTCTCATATTTTTCCCTCTCTCCCTCATGAACCCTATATAACTTATAAATTATTTTCATGTCTTACACTGGCTGCTGTCACCCTTAACCCATTTTTCTTTTTTTAAACAATTTTTTAGGGGCTCATACAACTCTTATCACAGTCCATACATATACATACATCAATTGTATAAAGCACATCTGTACATTCTCTGCGCTAATCATTTTCTTTTTTTTCTCCTCTTTTCTTTTTTTACATTTTATTAGGAACTCATACAACTCTTATCACAATCCATACATATACATACATCAATTGTATAAAGCACATCCATACATTCCCTGCCCAATCTTTCTCAAAGCATTTGCTCTCCACTTAAGCCCTTTGCATCAGGTCCTCTTTTTTTCCCCTCCCTCCCTGCTCCCCCCTCCCTCATGTGCCCTTGGTAATTTATACATCGTTATTTTGTCATATCTTGCCCTATCCGGACCATCCCCCTGGAAAAGGGTTTATATGTAGATCATTGTGATAGGTTCCCCCTTTCACCACCCCACCCCCACCTTCCCCTTACCCTCCTGATATCACTACCCTCATTACTGGTCCTGAGGGGTTTATATGTCCTAGATTCCCTGTATTTCCAGCTCTTATCTGTACCAGTATATAGCGCTGGTCTAGACCAGAGCTAGCCAGATTTGTAAGGTACAATTGGGGTCATGATCGTGGGGTTGGGAAAGCACTAAAGAACTAGAGGAAAATTGTATGTTTAATCGGTCCTGTACTGCACCCTGGCTGGCTCTTCTCTTCCTTGTGACCCCTCTGTGAGGGACTGTCCAATTGTTTACAGATGGGCAATGGATCTCAACTCTTCCTTCCCTGTTATTCACACTAATATGATTTTTTTGTTCTGCATCCTTGATGCCTGATACCTGATCCCATTAACAACTCATGAGCACACAGGCTGGTGTGTTTCTTCCATATGGGTTTTGTTCCTTCTCAGCTATATAGCCACTTGTTTTTATCTTCAGACCTTTAAAATCCCAGACATTATATCTCTTGATAGCCAGGCACCATCAGCTTTCTTCACCACATTTGCTTATCCACCCATTTTGCCTTTAACGATGGTGTTGGAAAGGCAGAGTGTTGCACCCCATCAGCCTCAACTGGAAAACAAACAATCCTCAAACTATTTACAGACTTTTCCATTTATGTCAGTGGCTCTCTTTTTGTTATTGTTGTTTTGGTTATTTTTTATTGTTGCTAATGTTTTGCTGGTTTTGACTTCCTTTGTTGTTTTATTTGGTTTTGCCTGGATTTTTAACTTATTAATGTATCTGCATATCTATCTAGATAAGATAGCTGGGATAAATAATTCAGAGATGAAAAGAACAACACCAATGGTTCTGGGGAGATACGGGAGAAGAAGTGGGAGAAAGGAAGGGGCTGGGAGAGCAGGAAACCAACCCAGGAACAAGGGAACAACAAAGGAACTAAAATCAATGGAAAGAAGGCTATAGGATGCCTAGTGAGGCTTAAACAAGGGCAATGTAGCAGTGAGGAATTATTAAGTCCGAATGAAGGCCGAACATGAAGGTGGGAAAATAGGAAAGTGAAGGGAATTAGAGGAAAGAACCAGGAGGCAAAGAACCTTTATAGAGGTTTAAATACTTAAATACTGGCATATATATATATATATATGTAGGAATAGAACTATGTATTCATATTTATATGTTAAGAATTAAGGTTACAGATGGACATTGGGCCTTGACTCAAGTACTCCCTCAATACAAGAATACATTGTTCTAACAATCTGTCATTCTGTGATGCTCACCTTCCTGAAATGATAGCTGAAGACAAAATGGATGCATAAGCACATGTGGTGAACAAAGCTGATGGTGCCTGGCTATCAAAAGATATAGTGTCTGGAGTCTTAAAGGCTTGAAGATAAACAAGAGGCCATCTATTTCAGAAGAAACAAAGGTCATTTGGAACTATCACACAGCTTGTGTAATCATGAGGTATTGATGGGATCAGATATCAGGTATCAAAGACCCAGAACGAAATCATACCAAATGTGAAGGGGTGGGGGGATGGAGGGTGGGGAACATGTAGTAGAGACCCAAAGCCCATCTTTAGACAATTGGACGGACTGAGCCAATCAGAGTGGAGCACACACAACTTTCCTCTAGTTCTTTGGTGCTTCCTCCCCCACCCCCCATTATCATGACCTCAATTCTACCTTACAAATCAGATTAGACCAGAATATGCACACTTCTACAGATAAGAGCCTGCAACACAGGCAATACAAGATAGATAAACCCTTCAGGGCCAACAATGAGAGTAGAGATACAAGGCTGATTAGGGGAGGATAGGAGGAGAAAGGGGTAATCAATCACAATAGTCTCCCAGGGAGACAAATAATGGAAAAGTGGGCGACAGACAATGGAGGATGATGTAAGATATGGAAATAATAATCTATAACTTATCAAGGGTTCATGAGGGAAGGAAGGCGGGGAGGGAGGGGGAAGAAATGGGGAGCTGATATCAGGGACTCAAGTGGGAAGAAAATGCTTTGAAAATGATGATGGCGGCATATGTACAAATGTATTTGACACACTGGATGAATGTATGGATTGTGATATGAGATATAAGAGCCTCCAATAATAGTAAGAAAAAAAGAACCAATTTCACAATGCTATTTTGTTCAAAAGTTTGTCCTAAAACTGGGATGCCATGCAGCAGTGGGCCTGGGAGAGTCTTTCAACCAACTCTATTGGCATGGACTCTACTCAAGTATTTTCTCTGCACACTTAACAGCCTTATTGGGCTTGATTATTGATATGCAAAAGTCACTAATCAACCATCCGGAGACTAGGTATTCACCAGCTTCAAGTACTGGCAACACAGCAAAGAATCGGGAGCGGAGAAAGAGTGCCTAGGAAGTATGAAAGCAGATCCCTCAAAGTTCACAGCAGGAACTATCGTTGGGTGCCGAGAACTGGTTCTCACTCACAGTGACCCTGTATATAACAGAGAGAAGCACTGGTTAGTCCTGTACCATCGCCAGAACGAGTGCCACGTTTGACCCTATGACAGTCATTATACCAATCCAACTCCCTAAAGCGCTACCTCTTTGCACAGTTCCTGTGTTTTACCAAACACGCTGTCCTTCTCCAGGGACTGCTCCCTCCCAATCACATGTCCAAAATACCTGAGCAAAAGTTTTGCCATCCGACTTACAGGAAGAATGTATAGGTTCATTACTCACAGGAAGTGGGCATTGGTGGTTCACTGGTAGAACTGTTGACTGGATTACAGAACACCTGGGCTCAATTCCCCACTAATGCATCTTATGCACAGCTACCACCACTGTGAGTGAGGCTTATGTGTTAGAATCATGCTGAACCACTCCCAGAAAAATGTTCAGACTAAGACAAGCTAGAAAAAAACCCGTATGGATCACAAGCAGCAGATCTGTAACCAGTGTGTCAATGGTATAGGCCTGGACGGCATATTGTAACATTGTTCACAAGGCTGCCAGGAGTCTGAAGGACAAGTCCATGAGAGCTAAGAACAGCAGCAACATTCAGAGGAAAGCTTATTGTTCAGCAACATGTGGGATCCTCGGGGGATCCATCTTTATATCCTAAGCACTTAGCACAATGCCTGCTACATATTAGGCACACGACACATCTTGAGTAAAATTATTTGAACTATAAAGAGAGCTCTCTGTGCCTTAACTTAGAAGCTAATTACGTTTACCTTATAAATATTTTGTAGCATGCCTCGGAATGCATCCAAATATAAACAAAAGCAAGAGAAGAAACAGAATAAAACATTAAATGGCAGACATGGGATTCAAAGCAACATAAATAGCTGGTGCAATGAGATATTTATATAACTGATCCCAAGAGCATCACATTATTATGACATCACATAAAAACCAAAGTGCCTAATGATTCTCCTGCTTCAGGAAGAAAAGATTAAATTGTATATGTGTACTTGTTTTAAAAGGTCAAGTAACAAAAACTGTATTTTAGAATCATGCCCATACACAATCGCTAAATGTTTTAAAGACGTGTTTATACTTGGAGGCATTAAATCCTACACTCTTTGATTGGCAACAATGCTTTTCTCTGAAGTTGAAGACTTTGGAATCTTTCTGCATAATGAAATCTCAGTTGCCTGCCATTGTTATAGAATAACCGATTAGTCTTCTTCCCAGTTATTAAGAGTTTAAGTCCTTCATGAAGGACAAATTATGACCTTGAGTATATCCCACCTGAATTATTGGAGCATTTCAAGATCAGATTTGATGCATTGAACACTAGTGACAGAAGCTCTGATGAGCTGCATGAGGACATCAAGAACATCATGTATGAAGAAGTCAAAAGGTCATTAGAAAGTCAGGGAAAAAAGAAAAGACCACGGTGAAGTCAGAAGAGACTCCGAACTTGCTCTTAGTAGAGCAGCTAAAGCAAGCAAAAGAAATGATGATGTAAAAGACCAGAACATAAATTTTTTTCTTGTTTTTTTTTAAATTTATGAGCTCAGTCTTTATTAGACACTAGAGAAGTCTTTTCACTGCTTCATTATAACATCTTAAACAACATTTATTTGGTCTCTGCTAAAATAAAATGAGAAATTTGAAGGTACAGTTTTCATGCCCAAGGAAAAGAAAAACGATAATACCAAGATTATGCAGTTCACTGGCATTCAGATTAAAAACATCATGAATAATTTTTATTTTGGAATCCAAAGTGTATTTAAATTTCAAGTTAAAAATTAAGCCTACTTACAGATGGTTCGGTCTGTCTCATTTACAGTGTTTTACCAATTGGTTTTTCCTTCGGGGATTTCTGATTAACCTTGATGTGCTTTAAAATTGTTCAAACTTAAAAAAAAAAAAGAGGACCTGATGCAAAGGGCTTAAGTGGAGAGCAAATGCTTTGAGAATGATTGGGGCGGGGAATGTATGGATGTGCTTTATACAATTGATGTATGTATATGTATGGATTGTGGTAAGAGTTGTATGAGCCCCTAATAAAACGTTTAAAAAATTGTTCAAACTTGACCAGGGCAACAAATCTACAGTGTCTTTTTATTCAAAGGAAACAATGTTTGTATTTTATAAAGCTTCTTTTAAAAAATACTTTCATTGGGGGCTCTTTACATCAATAGTCACAATCCATACATTCATCCAGTGTATCAAGCACCTTTGCACATTATTTCCCAGCATTCACTTGACTTGAGGTTCTGATATCAGCTCCCCATTTCTTCCCCCTTCCATCCCCCACTAGCCTTCCCTCATGAACCCTTGATAAGTTATAGATTATTATTTCCATGTCTTGCATGTCCTCCATCACCCCTCACCCACTTTTCCATTCAGAGCAGATATTTTCAAATGGCAACTTGAGAAGAAAAAATCAAATATTATAATGAAATGCGAAAAGACTTAGAAAATCAGAAAAGGAAGGATGTAGTCAGTATATCTTAAACGGAAAGAACTAAAGAAAAATTCAAGCCTCAAGTTGCAATATTAAAAGAATCTGTGGGAAAAATATTGAATGGTGCAAGAAGAAAAACTTATTAGTGGAAATGCTTTCTAAACAAGAATTTTTCTTTTATGTTTAGAAAGATGTTCAAGGGAATTAAAATATTAGTTGAACTTTTGCTATCTCTAATTAGAATGTTTCCAAAATCCTAACAGATATTTTGTGTGTTCTTTGCATTCTCAAAAAATAAAACTTAATTTTCTAAGTTTGCATTAGCATTAGTCACCTTATTTAGGTTGGGTTTTTTGTTTGTATGTTCTGGGCACAGTGTACTTCAATAATGATACATGACAAGGCTGGGTTTTCTCTGCCTTCTCCGGGGCTCTGAATGGAAATGCTCAGGAATGGTATGCACTCAGTGTTGGGCCAATGAGTTTCCAGCAGCTCAGGGCCTCTCTCTTCTCTCTGGTGCCATCACAGGGGCTGGTGGTCCAGGGGACTCTTATTCCTGGGAAGCCATGTGGACCATAAGGTCCATCACTCTATTCTTGTTGCCCAATTCACTGTCGCACTAGGGAATACACTTCACAATATCAGTCCCGGGGTCAAAAATGAACAGATGGATGTCATTGCTGAAGTTCGATGAGACAACTGGGTCTTCAATGGGGCTCAGGGTGCTGATTAGGGAACCATCTAGGTCTTCTTCATCTGTGTGTGTGTATGTGTGTGTGTGTGTGTGTGATCATGGCAGCTTTCTCCAGATTGCAGGTAAGATCCATGACCATCACATTGGAAGTGGGGATATGGATGGCCATGCCAATGAGTTTACCATTCAGCTCAGGGTAACCTTGTCCATGGTCGTGTCAGTGCCAGTAGATGCAAGGAGGATGTACTCAGTGGGCCCATGGCCATCACACCAGTTTCCCAGAGGGGCCATCCACAGTGCTCTAGGTAGCAGTGACGGCATAAACTGCAGTGATGAGTCCCTCCACGGGGTCAATGTTCTCATGGATGACCCTGGCTGGGGAGGCCAAGCAGTTGATGATGCAGGAGGCATTTTTTCTGACAATCTGAAGGAAGTTGTCATACTCCTTGTGGTTCACACCCATCACAAGCATGGGGATATCAGCAGAAGGGGCAGAGATGATCACCCTTTGGGGACCCCTTTTCAGTGAGCCCCAGCCTTCTCTATGGTTGTGAAGACACCAATGGACTCTGCCTTATACTTGGCACCAGCTTCATCCCAACTGATGTTGGTGTGATCTCACTCCTTAAAGATAAAGATAGGCATCTCAACGATGATAAGCTTCCCATTCTCAGCTTTGATGGTGACATTGAATTTTCCCTGGGTGGAAGCATACTGGAACATGTAGACCACGTAGTCAAGGGCACTGAAGGGGTCATTGATCACAGCACTGTTCCCTTTGCCAGAGTCAAAAGCGGCCCTGGTGATAATGGGGACAGATCCATTTACTCGGACTTTCACTATCGAGTCTCAGGGATGTACAAGAAGATGCAGCAGTCGGTCACATGAAGAGGAGCAAAGAGCCATAGCATACGTTTTTGATAAGATTTTCATCATTTCTGTGTTCATAAGCTATCACTAAACATGAACAAAAGTCATATAGGTAAGATACTTTTTTAAATGTTCATTTTCCATAAAATTTTAATAAATTGGTCCAAAGACCTCTTCAAATCAAAAAACAACCCAGGGAGAAAGTTTTGCAAGCATTTACAGTGGTCAAACAATGGATGAGCTTTTCTCTAGTTTCTAAATTTTGTTTATTGCATATGGATTGCTTTTATATTTTAAAAGTGTATTCAATTACCTATAATATTTTGTATTTTAATGGGAGGAGGAGTTTAGTGTTTTTTTAACTAAATTAAATGACACTCTTCTAAGAATACACGTTAGTACTGAATGCCTGTGCATTTACCATTGTAAATATTGAATTCAGCAGTGGCAATAACATAGGTGAATTATTTGTAGTTTATTGCAAATGTTTATTTTCAGTCAAGACAATGCTTCTAAAAATGCTTCTTGTCCTTTAAAGAAATGCTACTGCAAGTTTCAGTCATCGAAAATTCTTTTTCAAGTAAATGTGTTCTCCTTAACATGTTAATCTGTAAGCAATACGCCACTGCCACTTGAAGACATATCTGGATGAAAAATCCTTGATACAGGAGAGTGGAGAGCTGGGGGAGGGGGGATTTATTTTATACATAAACATATATTAAATGGCTCTGTTTTTTTAAGAAGGCAGCTTCCCTAATATTCCTTCCTTCTTTCCTATCAGAACTAGACAAAAACTTAAGAATTAGCTCATTTAACCCCATAACATTATGGAGATGGAAGACTTTCTATCTAGTTAAGTAGTTAATTCCGTATTGTTTGGAGGGGCTAAGCCACCACCACCTACCACGTGATTAATCTTCTCAAATCTCAAGTGACATGAGTTAGAGCCTTTACATTACTCTTATCGAGCGGAAGCTGTGCCTTCACCAGCCCAAGAGGTGGACTGTGCCAGTGGTCACCATCCTTCTAAATTCCAGCCACACACTCCCCACTGTCCGATTCTCCCACGCTCTCAATTTCCCCTCCCTCTTCCTCCTTCCTGCCTTCACATGAAAAAGATTCCTTGAATTTCTCTTATGATCCAGGCACACAGTGATAGTGTTTGTGGTCCCTAGCCTCACAAACCTTACCATCCAGAAGGATGGAGACACTCCTTTTAAAGCTGTGCATGATGATATGACAGCAACCAGCCACAGGCCATGATGTAAACTAAAATTAATGGAAAAGAAACAAAATTTAAATGCCCGTCTCTCACATTAGCCACAAATCAAATGTTCCGTAGTTAACGGTGTAGACACAGAACATGGACATCCAATCAGAAGGTTCTGTTGGCACTGCTGGTCTAGAGGGGACAGCTAGAAAATTAGGTTCTTGGTACTATAATAAGGGTTGTGGGAAAGTGTCAAGGAATAAGCTTTTCTTCCATCCGCATAAGAATTTCTGGCTGTCTCTCGGCCTTCTCCCCTTACCCTGTCTCTTCTTGGCCTTCCTCCTCCTTTGTTCTGACCTTGCCATGGAAGCGTGAGTCCTCACATCCCAACAGACAATGAAAAAGCCAGCTCCTCCACCCTGCCCACTCCACTGGCAAGTCTTTTCTAAATCCATCGGCTTAGTACTTGCCCATTCAAAGTAAAAGACTTCCAACAAAGATTCTAGAAGAAGCTTTTTGTCCTGCACATGACCCCGTGATCTCTAATGCCAAATGAGCAGGTCGGGTCTGAAAAGGTGGAAGTTGATTAGGTCCTTGAAAGGCTTGCTTGTTTTGAGCTGCTCCAGCAGTACAGAAATCTCCTCTGTGTGGCTGTACTGGCAATCGACTAATTATGAGATCTGTTTACTTGCTGCTTTTTAAATATTCTAATCATCCTTCCAATGTTCTTAGAGCCAAGAGTTAAGTCAAACACAGGTGCAGAAGCGCTGACACAAAAGAAAAGAAATCATATCCAAGATCAAGTGAGAAATCAGAGCCTCTATGGTTTGCTTATGTAATGGCTGTTATCATGTTCATAATGGACACACCAGAAGTAAACATGTGACTGCAGGAAATCCCTGTCGGGGTCACTTGTGCTTGGGGAAACCAATTGGACAGTAAGAAGTGCATTCCAAAAAAAAAAAAATTTTTTTTAAGCAAGGAGTGTAATTACATTAATCTCTGAACAGCAAATAAGGAAAAGCAGGCCTTTGGAGGCATAATTGCTTTTAATATCATGTGTAACTGATTATTTAAACTACCAAATCAATTACTGATACATAAAGCCTTCAGAATGCTTCCACACCTTTATATCAAGACAGCTCAATGGCAACATCAAACCAAAGCAGTTTTATTTGGGCCATTTCATTGCATAACAAAACTCCTTTAAAAAAAAGCTTTCATTGTGAATTAGGTGAAAGTTTACAGAGAAGACCATCCATTTTGTATTCAAACGTTCTTAACCCTCTGATTTCAACACATCCATTGCAACCCCTTCAATGTACTGTCACTTCACCACCTTCCTCCCTGCGCTCTTTGTTTCTGTTCCTCCTTTCCTAATCCTTGGTCCTTTGTCGTTGGGTAACTGCTGCCAGTTTTGTGTTAAATGGTTAAATATTCCAACACAGTAGTAAGTCCAGTTCCAGCCCTGAAACATGACTAAAGACATGGGGGTCCCACTAGTCTCGATCTGCTCAGCAAGCCAAGTATTGGCTATGCTCTTGAGTTCTGTTCCACACGTTTCTCCCACTCTGTTCAGGACCATCTAATCCAGTGGTTCTCAGCCTTCCTAAGGCCGTGACTCTTTCACAGTTCCTCATGTTGTGGTGACCTCCCCGCCCCTAACCATAAAATTATTTTTATTGCTACTTCATAACTCATTTTGCCACTGTTATGAATTAGGCAACCCCTGTGAGAGTCATTCAACCCCCCACAGGTTGAGAACTGCTTACGGGTTCTTTTTGAAGATCCCCAACTCAAAATCATTTTGTCCATTAGAAGAATTGTTGTTAATACAAAGTTAGCGCTGGTCACTCTAACCAGGTCTTGCAGAGTCTCTTTTTGCTTCTAAGATCGCGTCTGCACTGACTTGCTCCATGCCCAGAAGCTGACTTATGCAAACTACAATAACAGGCCTCATTGCCCTCTGGGTGCTGCTTGGATTCCACCAACGGAAGAGCTTTAAGGGAGGGAAAAGGGAATAGAGTGGGATTGGGGTAGTGTTTCCTCCCGTGGGGGGTTGGTTAGCAGTAGATGCAGTTCTCTGTTAAAGACCACTCACAGCACCCTTGTGGGTTTCCAAGGTGGTAAAGCTTTACAAGAATACAAAAGTTCATTTTCTCTCCCTCAAATGTTTTTATTATTGTTGTTAGGTCCCATTGAGTTTGTTCTGACCCATAGTGACCTTATGCACAACAGAACCAGAACAAAACACTGCCCAACCCTGCCCCATCCTTACAATTGTTCCTATGTCTGAGCCCATCATTCTAGCCACCGTGTCAGTCCATCGCATTGAGGGCCTGCCTCGGTTTCACTGCCCCTCCACTTTACCAAGCATGATCTCCTTCTCCAGGGACTGGTCTCTCCTGACAAGAATGTCCAAGGTAAGTAAGAGGAGAGCTTGCCATCCTGGCCTCTCCTGAGCCCTCTGGCCATACTTCTTTCACAACAGATCGGTTCGTCATTTTAGCAGTCCATAGTGTTTCAATATTCTTCGCCAGGACCAAAATTCAAAGGCACCGATTCTTCCTCAGTCTTCCTTAGTCAATGTCCAACTTTCACATGTATATGAGGTGATTGAAAATACCATGATTTGGGTCAGTCATAAGGTTTTCAGTGACTACATCTTCCAAAGTGGGCAGTCAATTGCTTCTTTGTTTTTGGTTCTGAGTGTGGACGCTCCAGTGAAACCTGTTCATTTTGAGTTCCCCTGCTGGATGTTGAAATATTAGTACCAGAGCTTCCAGCATCCCAGCAATACACAAGCTACCACAGTCCAGCAAATTAACAAACAAGTCGTCCCATAGAATGGCAGGCGGTTTCGAACTGCCGACCTTGTGGTTAGTAGTCCCATGTGTGGCCCACTATGCCACCAGTGTTCTCTAGGAGTTGAACTTGGCTCGAGGGCAGTGAGTTTTGGTTTTACCAGCTTCTGTCGGGCTTCTCCTCTCCCATAAACATAGGCTGAGCAATGACTACCAAGACTTCTTATTCTGCCCCTTTGGATCTAAGAGTAGATATAACTCCATGATGCTAATAACACAGGTGCTTTATGATCTTGTGCCGGTGTCCTTTAACTTGTTGAAACTTTACAAACAGTCCTGTCATTTCCACCTCTTCAATTCCCATTTGAAGATGCCATCTTTCCTGCTGACGGGCGGATGGAAACAAGCCTTACTGAAGATGCATTTCTCTGCCGACCACCATCTTTATGAGTACGATGTCTTGGATGGGAAGAGACAAAACTGTAGGGACAAACTTAGATTCCTTGAATGAATATACAAGTTCAGTGAGAATGGGAGCTTGTTATGATACAAAGGATCAAAATAAAGATTCTGAGGAAGTCAAAGAATCTCTGTGACTAAGCCTGAAATAGTTAAGCAACCAAGAGAAGCTGATACAGCAATGATTTTACTGTCCTACACATCTTCTACTCCCCTACAGAGATGTTTTAAAGGTTACATTGCCTTCTATTTGGGCACAAAGCACCACATTCTACCTATAATTAAAACCAAATCTTTTACCATCGAGTCTATTCCAACTCATGGCGATCTTATAGGACAGAGTAGAATGGCCCCTGTAGGTTTCTGAGACTGTAACTCTTTAGGAGAATAGAACATTGCATCTTTCTGTATGGATTGTGATAAGAGTTTTATGGGCCCCCAATAAAATAATTTTTTTAAGTTTCATCTTTTTCCCAAAGAACAGCTAGCTGGTAGTTTCCATCTGATGATCTTGCAGTTTCTAGCCCAACGTGTCAACCACGAAACCACCAGGGGTCCTTGACAAAAGACACTAAGTTAAATCCAGCAATACTAGTCAGGCTTGTGTGCTAATATCCACCAAATCTGACACTTGGGTCTCTGCAGAGAATAACAGAAGATCACACTCGCTGGACACACTACAGACAGAAATTCTCCATAAATTATTCACTAACTTTAAATTCATGTTTAACCTAAACTATCAAGTACCCTTCTGTTACAGATTCAATTATGTTTCCCCAAAAAGTGTTGTTGTTGTTGTCAGGTATCATCAAGTTGGTTCCAGCCCACAGTGACCCTGTGCACAACAGAAGGATGCACTGCCCGGTCCTCCGCCAGCCTCACAATGGTCCCTGTGATCAAGCCCCTTGTTGTGGCCCCTGTGTCAATCCATCTCATTGCAGATCTAGCTCTCTTGTGCTGTCCCTTTGCTTTATCAAAGTACAATAGTTCTTCTCCAAGGCCTGGTCTCTCCTAAAAACATGTCCAAAGTGCATGAGAGAAGTCTCACCATCCTTGTCTCTAAGGAGCACTAGGGCTGAATTTCTTCTGAGGCACATTTGTTTGTCCTTTTAGCAGTCCATGTGTGGTACTTGCATAATCTGTTGTCAATTTGAGGATTCAGAGGGAAGGAGTGGAGTCTAGGTTGTCAACCAGGTTATAGCCAATGAGGCCTCTGCGTGGGTATGGCCTTCTCCTGAGGATTCTGGGAACTCCTATATTCCTCCTTGGAGGCAGGAGATGGAGATTCATTCTCTCTCTCTCTCTCTCTCTCTCTCTCTCTCTCTCTCTCTCTCTCTCTCTCTCTCTCTCTCTCTCTTTCTCGCTCTCTCCAAGACATCCCTGTGTCTTCTCCACAGGGAGAGAGGCTGATGGAGCCAGACCTCTGGGGCCATAAAGCCACATGGAGAGTCCTGCCAGCACTGAGATTCTTACACCACTGGATCCATAATACTTCCCACTCACTGGCCAGAGTTCTTCCGGCACATGGCATCATTGCATGTGTTTCGTGAGTCTGAAGAGGACTTTATGGATTGGTATCAGACATATGGGCTAATATGAAACTTATGGACTTGATCTGGACTGGGCTGGGATGTTTTCTCAATATGCAATTTCTCTTTTATATAAGCTCTTTCTTATACACATATTAGTGTCTATGGATTTGTTTCTCTAATTGAAACATATTGTAAATTCAAAATATATACACTGTAAATCGGAAGTTCCCTGCCTGAGGCTATACTTCATTTGTGATTATTTGCCTTTGTTATGTTTATGAGGCAGGATTAGTGTAGGGTGCACTTGAGTCAATCTCTGATGTGAATGATTTTAAATACTAGTTTTTTGTGTTGTTGGTGACATTTAATATAGCAGGTTCCCACTTGTCACTTTCAGTGACATTAGTTACATCTTTCAGAATGTCAACTTTGTCTTTTTTTTATCATTTTATTGGGGACTCATACAACTCTTATCAAAATCCATATATACATCAATTGTGTCAAGCACATTTGTACATTCGTTGCCCTCATCATTCTCAAAATACTTGCTCTCCACTTAAGCCCTTGGTATCATCTCCTACTCTTCCCCTCCCTCCTCACTCCCCCTTCCCTCATAAACCCTTGATAATTTATAAATCATTATTTTGTTATGTCTTACACTATCCAATGTCTCCCTTCACCTACTTTTCTGTTGTCTGTCCCCCAGAGAGGAGGTTATATGTAGATCCTTATAATCAGTTCCCGCTTTCTACCCACCTTCCCTCTACCATCTGTCCTAGATTCCCTGTGTTTCTGGTTCCTATCTGTACCAGTGTTCATTCTCTCATCTAGCCAGAGTTGTAAGGTAGAATTGGGATCATAATAGTAGGAGTGGGGATGGGGAACATTTAAAAATTGGAGTATTTAGCAATGTATGTTTCATTGTTGCTACACTGCATGCTGACTGGCTCATCTCCTCCCCGAGACCCTTCTGTAAGGGGATGTACTGTTACCTACAGATGGGCTTCGGGTCTCCATTCCACACTCCCTTTCATTTACAATGATATGTTTTTTTGTACTTTTATGCCTGATACCTGGTCCCTTCAACACCTTGTGGACACAGAGGCTGGTGTGCTTCTTCCTTCAATGTAGGCTTTGTTGCTTCTGAGCTAGATGACTGCTTGTTTACCTGCAAGACTTTAAGACCCTAGACGCTATATCTTTTGATAGCTAGACACCATCAGCTTCACCACATTTGCTTATGCACACATTTGTCTTCCCGATCATGTCAGGAAGGTGTGCAGCATGGAATGCAAATTTAATAGAACAAAGTGTTCTTGCATTGAGGTAGTACTTGAGTGAAGGCCAAATGTCCATCTGCTGCCTTAATAGTAAACTTATAAATATATGCGTGTAGGTATATTTCCCTATCATCTTTTTATAAATACATTTACATATGTGCATGCCTGTATTTAGACCTTTATAAGTGTCCTTTGCCTCCTAGTTCTTTCCTCTAGTTCCTTTTACTTTCCTCTTGTCCCAGTATCATGCTCAGCCTTCATTAGGGTTTCAGTTATTTCTCTCAGTTACATTGCCCTTGATGAATGCCTATCAAGACTCTCACACCTCCTTGCCACTAATTTTGGATCCCTGTTGTTCCCTTGTCCCTGGGTTAGTCAACACCACCTCCCCCTCTCCATGTCACCCAGGAACCATAGGTTACATTATTTTCTCCTCCAGACTGTTCATCCGGCCTATCTTATCTAAATAGACATACAGATATAATAATATGCACACAAAAACGAGGCATAGCAAGAGAAAGTGATAAAAGAGAACACAATGGCATTGTCTTTAATTGAATTCTGGCTGTTCCATTTTCAGCGTTCTAGTTTCATAGTTTCGCAGTTCCTTTATCTTCTCATCTTTGATTTAAAATGACTGCTGAACTTTAGGTCTCATACAGATTGTTTGTTTTAACCTGTTATTTTTAGTTCAGTAAAGGTTTGAAGAGCAGATTGTTAATTTTACATTGAGCAATTCACACACATTGTATTTCATCCATTGCAATCCCCTCACTGTAACATGACTTAATCCCCTTCTTCCCTGTGTTTCCTGTTTCCATTCCTCCTTTCTCAGCCCTTCTGAACCTTGACCTTGTATAAACGATCCCTCTCAATCTCCAATGGCTGATTGTTGCAAGGTGTATGCACCCTGCCTCTTGCTCCTCTTATACATCCATTGAGGTGAGCATTGAGCCAGTGGGGTGAATTCAGTTCAGAGCTGAAGGATCACTAATCGCTGTGTTCTGCATTTCACCAGTCTCTGTCTGACCTGATTGTTTTTATGATTTTGAGTTTTGTTTCATAATTTCCTTCCACTCTGTCCAAGAATATCTAATGTGATCCCTCGTCAGAGCTGTTGGCAGCGGCAGTCATGTACCATTTGATTCTTCTGGTCTCCTCATCTTCCCCCAACCCTTCTGGAATCACTATTCCCATTCCTGTTCCTTGATTCCATGTGTCCTGAGCTCTTATATCTTATCTGTGCCTGTGCACATGCTCCTGTCTAACCCAAAGTGAAAGGCAGGACTGGGGCCATGATAGGGGGAGGTGAGGAAATCTCAAGGGACCAGAGGAATAGTGTGTTTCATTGGTGCTTTACTGCACCCCAATTGACTCATCTCTTCTTTGGCACACACTCCCCTTGTTCTCAACAATATGATTTTTGTTTGGGGACATCTGATGCCTGTTACCAGGTCCCAATGATATCTCGTGATCACACAGTCTGGTCTACTTATATGTGGGCTCATTGCTGCTCTGCTAGATAGCCACATGTTTAACTTCAAGGCTTTAAGACCCAAGGCACTATATCTTTTGATAGCTGGGCACCATCGCTTTAAACCAAGAAGGAAACATAACAGATCAGCAACATGAGCAAAGCCAAGCCACAAAGTGCCTAAAGAGCCCCCAAAATGAACTTCAGGCTTGGAGGGGCAGCTCCCGGAATTCCCCCAGAACCAGTGGGGAGAGAGTCATAAAGGTCAGCAAACAGACCTGGAATTACGTAGGTTTCTTCTTTTTCTTTTCAATCTATTGTTCTCTTTTTATTTGGTCTATGTTTTTGTTGGTTTGCTGACTTAGTGGGAAGTAAGCTTGAGGAGAAAGCAACCAAGGGTCCCGGAGGGACTTGAGAGAGAAGGAGGCAGGGGAAGGAGCAGTGAGCAAACAATGCCATAGACAGGAGAACAAGTAGGGAATGAAAATCAACAACCAACAAAGACATTGAGATCCTGGGGTTGTAGGAGTAACAGCAATCTAGCTGAGAGAAATTACTAAGAGATGGAAGTAGGGAGAGCGTGATGGTAGGGCAGGAGAAAGGAACAGAGGAACAATCTAGGAAGCAAAGCTAAGGATAGAGGTATAAGCATAGGTGTGTACATATGTGAATACATTAATTCATAAAAATAGAGGTATTGGTCTAGGAACATAGATTTATATGGCAATACACTGAGGTAGTGGATGGACTTCAAGCCTCTGCTCATACCGCGGTTTTTATTTTCTTCACCTCTCCTACGTCCTCAAATCACCATTCTTTCATGACCTTCTTCATTCGCCAAAGCAAAAAGAAGTCACAGGGAGTGAGGTCAGGTGAGTAAGGTTTATGGAGGAACGAGAGGCATGCTGTTTTTTGCACACAAAAGAAATGGTGCACTGAGATGGCTGCATGAGCAGGTGCATTGTCGTGATGGCAAACCCACTCCCCTGTCTGTCACAAATCAGGCCTATTTTTGTCGTACACTGTTATACCATCCTTTCAGAACCTCCAAATATAAAGCTTGATTAGCACCCTACTCTGGTGGAGGGAACAAACACCAGGGTTCTTTTCCTCCAAAATTAAGGAATGGCCACTTCAATCTCCCACTATTTTTTAAATAAAGATTTTAATGTGTATATGGTAATTATATGCAAAAGAAATCACTTGTCAGTTTACATTCTTCACATGTACAATTCAGTGACTTTAGCTATATTTATTGCACTATACAACTATTGCTGTTATCACTTTCCATATTTTGCTATCACCTTTAACAGAATCTCTGTATTTCCTAAGCAGTGGACCCTCCTATTGAGAATTCATTTTATCCCAAACACTGACTAATCTAATTGCATGATAAAAAACACTATTGTGGGAGATGATCAACACATTTTTACCATAAAATAACAAAGATGCCTCTAGGGTGAACCAGAGTCAGATAGAAAACATAAATTCAAGAATGGATTTGGGGCTCACACTTAATTCTAGCTCCAATCTCAGAACAACTTGTTATTAGACATGGCCTTGCTTGGTACTCACCCTCATGGAGGGAAGATGGAAGATATGGGTGTTATTGCAAAGTGTGGTGAAGAAAGTAGATGGTACTTGGCTTCCGGAATGTGTAACATCTGGGCTCTCAAAGGCTTGTTTTCAAACAAGCAGCCATCTAAGTGAGATGTCAAGTAAGCCTACATGAAAGAAGTACACCAACACCCATGATCTGAGGATTGTAGTTTATATAATCCAAATCCAAACGAGGGAACAGCATCAGAGCTTAAAATGTGAGATTCTGGCGTGCAGAAGGCTGTGGATGACAATGGAAGCCAAAAATACATTTGCGAAATAAGCCTCTGGTGATTTCCCTGTAACCATAATTGAGGGATGGGAATCATCTTGTGATCATACAGAGTATTACAGAGATGACCGTAGTAGATTAAAGGGATAAACATGACTTGAATGGTAATAATCTTTTCGTTTGATCTCTCTTTTTATACACTCTGTCTTTGATCTGGTTTTTCTTTTAATTTTCTGGTTTTGTTTTTGTTTTGTTTTGTTCTGTGGTCTATCACTGTTGTATTTTCTCATCCTCAGTAGCTTTCTTGACTTTCTATGATATATGTTTCTATGTTTTCCATATTTGAAACTCAGGATGGATGAATCTATAGAGACAATAACTAGAATAAGTGTTCCTATAGGGTGTGGCAGAGGAAGTTTGGGGTGGTAATGGGGAGCTGAAGTCAAGGAGTACAAGAAGAAGAAAAAAAATTTTAATTTATTTTTTGGGGGAAGGAAATGGTTTGAAAATGATTGTGTAGTAGCTATAGTACAACACTTCTTGGTATGACTGAAATATAGAATGGTATCCTATCTGGATTAGGTCCTAATAAAATGGTTTGTAAGAAAAATATCACTATTTCATAGTAAATATCAAAGGAATTCTGTTAGCACAGTAGTCAATTATTGAACCGCTGACCAAAAGCTCAATGGTTCAAACCTACCAGCTGCTTCATGGGAGAGAGATATTGAAATCTGTTTCTGTAAAGATTATAGCCATGGAAATTCTAAGGGGAAATTCTATTATGACCAATTGGGTTACTATGAGTCAGAATCAACTCAGCAGCACTAGGTTTGGGTTTGGGGGATCTAGTAATTCAAGACCAATTCATGACTCAAACTAGGCCCTAGCTTGATCAGTGAAATAACACTGAGATTGAGCTTTTCTAAAGTCCCTTACTGCTTTATCCAAACCAACCACAAAAGGAAAACAAAGAAGCTAGACATTACATTGCTGAAACTCTAAATATCATTTCTTATTTCCATTTTTATTTCCATATTCCCCAAACAACCTTTTCTTCTTTTGAATTATTTACATGGTCCATGTTTATTTTCCTTCTTCCCGCTTTCCTTTCTTTGTATTTGTTTTATTTTTGTCTTAAGCAGCATCATTTTCAAACTCATCGTTTTCAACTTTTTCTTCTTCCTCTTCTATTCTCTCTGTGTTCATTCATTTTCAACATTTTCCTTGCCTTCAGAACTAAAAGTCTTCTAGTTAATTGAGTGGCACGTCTAAGATTTACTGCGTTTCCCAGGTCCTCATAAATGTCAGCTCAAGCCATCTGGGCCCCTTAAGGTTTCCTGTCAAACCTGTCACTGCATCAGTTGCTTATTTTGAGTAGCTGCACAAGAAACCATTGTAAGCTAATTTTTCCCTTAGGTACTTACTCTGCTTTATTGTTTTCTTCCTCATGAAGATATTTTATTCAATATTAGACTGATTTTTTTTCATTAATAAATGCCCACTTCCTCCTAATTTTATGTTTATCTCCCCCTCCCCACCAACCTCATTTCATAGCTTCATAGTTTGGGATTACAGAAATCTTGACATGAAAAAGGAATTCAGATTCAAACTGTTTAAAAATCAAGGATGGAAACACATGTGAAAGATTTCCATCATTTCCATACAAAACCCACCCATTGAAAATAAAAGATAATCTTGGCTATAGATTTATCTACTACTCTTCCTACTTAGTGGGGTTGAAATATGGAGCTGGTGAAGAATATTGAAAGCATTGTAGTTTGCCAAAAGAAGAAGCAAAGTGTCTTGGAAGAACTATATCCAGGATGCTCCTTAGAGGCTAGAATGGAGACTCTGTCTCACAAACTTTCGACGTCATCAGGAGAGGCTGGTTCTAGGAAAAGGGCATGATGCTTGGTAAAGTAGCGGAGCAGGGTGGGGGGAAAGAAGATGATATTTGGCAAGATGGACTGACACAGAGACTTCAACAATAGGGTCAAACATTTGAAAAACGATGAGGTGGTACAGGGCCAGGCAGTATTATGGCCCATTGCACATGGTCACTGTGAGTTGGGTCTGACTTGATGGCACCTAGCAACAACAACAACAACCTGCTTGCCAGAGACAGTGCTCTGCATATCCCACTGTCAGTCAAAAACCATGACTGCACTATCATAGAAACCTTTATTTTTTTTAAAACTGAAGGTGGTATTCCCTCACCTGCAGTGTCTTGCACTCTGATTTACACATCAAGATGGAAGTTTTTAACATTCTCAAGGAACTCAAATTATGTTCCTTTTAAAAGTTGGGAGAATCAAAAGAAGTCTGAGGTGGCAAGTTCAGGGAAGTAGGATGGATGGAGTAAATTTTCCCAATACACCCTCACTTTTTTTGAAGAATAATAAGTAGGTGAATTATCATGATAGCATGAAATGCCTTGGCACAATTTTCTTAGCATTTTTCCTCATTAATGTCATTTTCATTTATCTTCCAGTGTCTTCAAAATAAGCTCCTAGGCTCATCCTGCATCCTTTGAGTAAATCTTTCAAAAATATTCTTTTGGGACCATGAAATATAGTCACCTCAACCTTATAAATAGACCTTTCAACTTTGAATTTGACTTGCCCAACAGATCCCCTTGTGGCCACTGTTCTGAAGCATCTCTGTTTTAAGATGAGACGAAGGGAACTACTTTGTGCCAATATTGTCTTGCAGCCATCTGTGATTGCAAATATCCGTCTGTGTTGTGTTTGGAATAAACCCAAGCATGTATGAACTGCAACCTCCTAGCAATCTTTTTGACTCACCTTTATATACATATCTAGGTCTCATTAGGGTGCTGCCAACAACCAAAAAATGACACTGAAAAAAATTTTCATGAAGATTCACTACCCCAAAGAACTGATCTTTTCATCAGTCTTTTTTAAAAATCATTTTATTGGGGGCTTGTACAACTCTTATCACAATCCATACATCCATCCATTGTGTCAAGCACATTTGTATATATGTTGCCATCATCATTCCCAAAACATTTGCTTTCTACTTGAGCCCTTGGTATCAGTGCCTCGTTTTTCCCCTCCCTCTGAGCTCCTCCCTCCCCATGAACCCTTGATAATTTATCAATTATTATTATTTTGTCATATCTTATACCATCCGATGTCTGCCTTCACCCACTTTCCACTGCCTATCCCCCAGGGAGGTGGTTATATGTAGATTTTTGTAATCTGTTCCCCTTTTCTCCCCCACCTTCCCTCCACACTCCCAGTATTGCCACTCTCAGCACTGGTCCTGAGGGGTTCATCTGTCCTGGATTCCTGTGTTTCTAGTTTCTATTTGTACCAGTGTATATCCTCCGGTCCAGCAGATTTGTAAGGTAGAATTGGGATCATGATAGTGCGGGGGAGGAAGCATTCCAGAACTAGAGGGAAATTGTATGTTTCATCGTTGCTACACTGCACCCTGACTGGCTCATCTCCTCCCTGCAGCCCTTCTGCAAGGGGATGTCCAATTTCCCACAGATAGGCCATGGGTCCCCACTCCGCACTCTCTCTCATCCACAATGCTATGATTTTTTAATTTTCTTTTTCCTTTTTTTTCTTTTTTGGTCTCTGATGCCTGATACCTGACCTCTTTGATGCCTTGTGATCATGTCTTTAAAGAAAAGAAAAAAACAGAAGCTAATGAAGACAATTTTATGGAAATAATTGTAATGGGAATTCCTTTGGATATATTTACCAATACGATCCAAAGAGGCAATTTCTGTTCTGCCTATGAGATCCATGTGAGCAGAACCTGTATTTTGGTTTGTTTATTGTTGCTGCTTATTGTTCAAGGGGTTATTTCTCCCAAAGTCTGTATCATGAACAGAAAGCAAACCCAGTTTTATCAAGTCAATTCTGATTCATTGCAGTCCCAAGGAAAGTGCTCCATAAGATTTCATTTTTCTTTTCTCTCTGAAATGGCTTTTTATTACATAACCAAGTAGAATTTCAGTACAACCTTTATTATTATTTTTTTTTTTGTAAATTAGGTCACAAAAAGGAAGCAAAATGTCTGCCATATGACGGGTATGTAGTCCTACAAATAAAGTGATTTAACAAATCATACTTACATCAGTGCAATCATAATATTACTCCATGACAAAATGCAGCCCAGGTCTGACTAATACTGTAGAGCGAGCAGTTACACGGTGCTTGGTCTTTTAAGGTGCATTTCATTGGTGCCTCTCCAAGGGGGACACACTGCCTCCTGGAGGGCACTGGAATGACAGGGCAGGGGTACTACAGAAGCAGATACCTACACTTTAAAATGAACTATCGGCTACTGTACAAAAGCTTTTAACTGTCAAGGGATCATTGAGGTGATTTTGTTTTTGTTTTTTCCTGAAAAAGGGACAGTAGGCCAAATACCTTAGGGAATCTATGGCTTAGAGTAGCTAGAAGCCCTGGCAGTGTAGTGGTTACACAAAGTCAGCAATTCAAAGCCACTAGCTCCCCTGCAGAAGAAAGACAAGGCTTTTTACTCCCATAATGAGTTAAAGTCTCAGAAACAAACTGGGGCAATTTACGCCTACAATAACAGATGGTGCTAAATCACCCATGTCATTACGCTTTGTTTGAGGGTTCTGTTTTTGTTTTTGAGGGCCTGATGACCTGAGGGGGGTGTCTTTTGGCACTCTTTCTGACAATGTTCCACTTCTGTTCATTAGATTTTCGGGCACTGAAGTTCACTAGGTTTTCATGACAATGGTTTGATGCAATCCATAGGGTTCTCAGGGGCTAACCCCTCTGAAGTGGACAGCCTGTTTCATCTTCATAGTCAGTTCTTAGTCTATAAGCTCTGATGCTTTGGGGTGACCCTGCTGGTATTTGAAATATCAGTGACATAGTCTTCAGCATTACAGTGACACACCAGCCACCACAATACAACAACCTGACCGGGAATGGAAACAGACAGTAAGAGTCTATTTTTGTTTATTTTGATCATTGTACCAGGAATGGGGAGCATCGGGCCTGGCCCATCGATACCAGCTAGAATCACAGAGCTCACCAAAGAGAAGCATTTCCAACCATCACATTGGCAGTGAGTTCATTAACTATATGAACATTGTGGCCTGCACACAATGCTACAAATGTCCAAATGGCCTTTGGCAGAAAAAGGTTCCCCACCCCTGTAATCTAGGCCATCAGAATGCCACGCTTTCTTTGTAACTTTAAGCATTGTACCCTCTCTATCTCTAACAAAATTTTGCAGAAACTCACCCACCGAATTTTGAGAAATATGTCACTGATCTCTTACAATGAAGTAGCAATCTCTTCATTCACTTTCAAAGACTGCTCTTTACCTAAGGAATATGAGATGCCCATTCTTGGGCATTTGCTCAGCCCTATAACATACCATGATGGGTCATGCTAATGAAAAGAAGTTTGGCAACAATATCAAGATTCAGAAGGCTCCTGCAGACACATCACCTGAGAAAGTGGAAATTATTCTTCCTCGCCTAACTTCCTAACTGACTCGGGGCAAGTCAATCAAACCATGCAGACCTCTGTGTCTTCGTCAATGAGATGGGAATAATAATCAAACCAACCTACAACATGGCTCAAAGATAGCAGGAGACTGGCACATAAAACCTTTTGTCCCATATCTAGAAGACAGTAAGGCTGAGTCCATGAGTGATCGCAATATTATTATGAACAAATTAGGCCAAGACTCAGAACCCGGGGGGGGGGAGGGGGCATGATAGGCTGGAAGGGTAACCAAAGCCTGACATTGTAAAACTACAGGGTCTCAGCCATACAACGGCTTTGCTTGAAAAGGAAAGACACAATTGAAGTTCTCTGACCCTGACCTTCTAACCTTCGTTATTTTGAAGCAGAATGATTGAAAACGTTTCTACCAAAAGGTCTTAATTACCTGCAGTACTGAAAGGACTCCATTAGACGAAGTCCACTCAACAGCACGAAGGGTGGTGATAAAGCAAGAGCCCAGTATTTTCCAACCACAGCACAGCAGGATTCATTGTTTTCAGCTGTTGGAGGTGACTCCTCCCACCGCAGCCTGTGACCCAGGACAGAAGTGAAGCTCAACTGCTCCTCCAAGTTCCAGCTTCTGATGTGTGAGAGGCTGAGACTTGAAACGGAAGGACAGGAGAGACCCTGGTTTTTAAGCAGCATACAGAGGGGCTTTCTCTGATGAGATTGGGTTACTTATGTAGTTTCTGTTTTTAATTAAATGTAACTTCTGTCCATGTGTACTGAGGCTATCTGTCTTTCTCATAGAACTTAGAGTGCTTTTTGCTTATTTATTTGTTTGCTTTGAGTATAGGCAGACACAGGAAGCACCTATATCCCACCTAATACTTTTTTCCGATAACACAGACCAAACGTTTGTCCATGAGCCCGTAAGCTGCTTGGGAGCTACAAGAAGTCTTGCTGAGCTTAAATGCCTAAAACCTCACTGAGTCCCCAGAGATGACTGGAGGCTGCCTCCACTCCTGCCTTCTAAATGTCCCATGGTCTTTCAGCTGGGCACACAGACACTTTCCAGATTGGACCACAAAATCCCACCCCTAAAAGTAAACAAAGTGCATCTTGCTTCCTACCTTGAGCCTGAGGCTCAAATCTCTTCAAACAGCCTGTTTACATAGCGGTCCAGAGTCTGGGCTGAGATGTGATTCTTTCCCAGATAAGACCCTGAGCATGTTCTGTGTCCAAGATGTTTGGGTTCAACTAGAGGGCAAGGCCCAGAACAGGGAGCTTCACTGGACTCCAGCACAACTGCAAAGCGATGATGCCTGTGTTTCCAGGAGCTGCCACTACCAACTGTACCCTGATGGCCCAGATCTAGTAAAGGAAAACACATACCCAGATCCACTGGCAGCCAGACAAGCCCCAAGTTACTAACCCCAGAAAGCAATTATCAACAGTTACTGTACAAAAAAACATTTTTTAAGATATCCTCACCAGCAAGGTCCCCAGGGAATGCTTAAGGTGGACTTTGGGGCCAGGACATGGTGCCCCAACAGACTGGACTGGAAAACACTCCTAAAGGCCAACAAATGATCCTTGAACTAACTACAAGCTTTTCTTTCTTGTTGTGTTTTGTTTTGTTCTTTGTCAGTGGTTTGTTGTTGTTGTTGTTTTGTTGTATATTGTTGCATGGTTTTGGTCTGTCTTGTTTTTGTGCATGTTATCATCTCCACAGGTCTGTCTAAATTAGATAGGCTGGATGAACAAGCTGGAGGGAAAACAACAGGACCTGCAGTTCCAGGGGAGAAATGGGATATGGGGAGGTGGAGAGTAAGGACGTGGTGTTAACAAACCCAGGGACAAGGGAACAACAAGAGATCCAAATTGGTGGTGAGGTGGGTGTGGCACTCCTGGTAGGGCATGATCAAGGGTAATGTAACGAAGAGGTATTGCTGAAACTCAGGTGTGGACGGAACATGATAGTGGGACAGGAGGAAAGTCAAGGGGAATAGAGGAAAGAGCTGGGAGGCAAAGGGAATTTATAGAGGTCTAGACAAAGACATGTACGTATGCAAATATATATATGAGGATGGGTAAATAAATCTATGTGCCTATATTTATAGGTATAGTATTAAGGTGGTAGAAGGACATTGGGCCTCTACCCAAGTACTCCCTCAATGCAAGAATACTTTCTTCTATTAAATTGGCATTCTATGATGCTCACCTTCCTGACACAACCACTGAAGACAAAGCAAATAAGCAAATCTGAAGAAAGCTGATGGTGCCCGGCTATAAAAAGATATAGCATCTGGGGTCTTAAAGGCTTGAAGATAAACAAGCGGCCATCTAGCTTAGAAGGAACAAAGCCAACATGTAAGAACACACCAGCCTGTGTGATCACGTGGTTTCGAAGGGATCAATTATCAGGCATCAAAGAAAAATCATATCATTGGGTGCACACCTCCATTATATGATCGCTGAAGACAAACGGGTCCATAAGAAAATGTGGCAAAGAAAGCTGATGGTGCCCGGCTATCAAAAGAGATGGCATCTGGGGTCTTAAAGGCTTGAAGGTAAACAAATGGCCATCTAGCTCAGAAGCAACAAAGCCCACATGGAAGAAACACACCAGCCTGTGCGATCACGAGGTGTCGAAGGGATCAGGTATAAGGCATCATCAGAACAAAAAAATCTTACCATAGTGAATGAAGGGGGAAGTGCAGAGTGGAGACCCAAAGCCCATTTGTCGGCCACTGGAGATCTCCTTGCAGAGGGGTCTAGGGGAGGAGATGAGTCAGTCAGGGTGCGATGTAGCACCAATGAAGAATACAGCTTTCCTCCAGTTCCTAAATGCTTCCTCCCCCCCCCCCCACCCCCAAACTACCATGATCCGAATTCTACCTTGCAAGTCTGGCTAGACCAGAGGAAGTACATTGATGCAGATAGGAACCAGAGGCACAGGGAATCCAGGGTGGATAATACCTTCAGGACCAGGGGTGTGAGTGGTGATACTGGGAGGGTAGAGGGAGTGGGTTGGAAAGAGGGAACCGATTACAAGGATCTACATGTGACCTCCTCCCTGGGAAACGGACAACAGAAAAGTGGTGAAGGGAGACGTCGGACAGGGCAAATATGACAAAATAATAATTTATAAATTATCAAGGGCTCATGAGGGAAGGGGGAGCAAAGAGGGAGGGGAACAAAGAGGACTTGATGCAAAGGGCTTAAATGGAGAGTCGTCTAACACAGTACTGTGTACGCTTGTCGACGTTTTTCAGAATTCTTCAACCGGATTCCATTAGGTTCATTATTTGCACTTAAAAATGGCGCTGCTTTGTCTTATGTACTCGTTATTAAGAGAGATCCCTTCTGGAGAAGGACGTCATGCATGCTAAAACAAGGAGCAGTTGAGAATAGGAAGGCCCTCCTAAGGTGGATTGACACAGTGGCTGAGCCAATGGGCTGAAACAGACGAACACTTGTGAGGCTGGAGCAGGGCTGAGCTGTGTTGTGTCCTGCTGTGCATACGGTTGCTATGAGTCAGCACCAACTCCACTGGCATCTACTAACAACAACAACAGCAGCACTTAATCATCATCATCAGCAGCAGCAATACTTGATAATCATAATCATCATTTTTAAAAGAAGTTCAGCCCTTTTCCATGTGTTTCATATACCTGTCCCTTTTGATGTTCTCACTGAGGACTCACTCAAAGAAACAAATCACTTCCACTGAGGAAATTCTGACCCACAGTGATCCTACTGGACAGAGTGGAAATGCCCCTGTGGGTTCCTGAGACTGTACCTCTTTATGGGAGCAGAAATCCTCATCTTTCTCCTATGGAGTGACTGTTGGTTCTGAACTGCTGACCTTCTTTGGAGTTAATAGCCCAACACATATCATTACACCACACCTTACTGCCATCAATTCAATGATGACTGTCTGATAGTGACCACCCCCCACCGCCCAACTCACTGTGGGTTTTCTAGTTTGTAACTGTTTACAGGAGTAGAAATGCCAGTCTTTCACCTTTGGAGCTGCTGGTGGTTTTGAACTTCCAACCATGCAGATCACAGCTCCATGTGTAGCCACTATACCACAAGGGCTCCTCTTATGCCACCACAGCAAGTGCCACATTCAGCCAGTGTCCTAGAAGAACCTACAATGATCTGGCACTCCTTCTTGCTAACACTCTCTCTTCGACATTCCTGATTTTCCTGGTTCTTCATCCTTCTGCTCAAGCCAAATCGGTCTCCTTGTCTAGTGCAGTGATTGAGTAAATATTTACAGACCTCTACTACATATCAGACACTCCACCCCTGCTTGCAACGTTACAGTGAACATGATGCAGGTCTTGACCATCCTGCCTCCAAAATAATGGCATTCGCTGAGGCTCCTCTCACTGTGCATCACACCCTTGGACTATCTCTTCACTGGGTGGGTTTAATGCTCTTCCTCGGCTTTTATGTTAATGATTTATCATATGCCTAGTTTTACATCTACCCTTTGTGTCTAGCTTTCCCTTCTCTCACTCTACCCCTTCAGCAGAATATTAGAAAAGACCTCAAATTCAATGCATTTTTAATCGAATTTAATCGCCCACCTCCTATCATATCCTCATTCATTCTTCTCCCATTATTCCTGGATATGTCTTCATCACCCAATCCATCCAGGCACCCAGGGATGCTGCAGTTACCCTCAATCTTTCCTGTCTTAGATGGGTCTCTCATTAAAACAGAATTGGGTTCCAAGATTTGACGGCAGGGAGTTTATTTGGAAGATCATCGTAGGTAATGAGAGTGAGACACCCGAGAGCATGAGACAGGAAACAAAGAGAGCCAATAAAGGAAGTGACATGGAATGGGATACTTTGGGGACAACTGTAGACAATTCCCCACAGAACCTTCTGAGAAAGTGTGGGAAATAAGCCTCAGGAGTTTCTCATTGAAGAATGACGGGCATTTTTGCAGATTCTTGTTTCCTAGTAACTATGGGTTGCTATAAAGGGCTTTGGTAGCGCAGAGGGTTAAGCATTGGGCTGCTGACATCAAGGTGTGTGGTTTGAACCCATAAGTTACTCTGAGGAAGAAGGATGAGACTGTCTGTCAACTACCTTAAAGATTTTAGTCCCAGAAATCCTCTATTGGAGCATTCAGCACAGGCTCAACAGCAATGGATCGGGGTTGCTAAGGGTGGTAGGCAGGTTGAGTGCTGCCTACACATCCAGGGTACTCAGGAACCATCTAGCACAGCTGTAGTTGCAATAAAAGTGAGGTAAGTAAATATAGTAAGATATATATATATATATATATATATATATATATATATATCACCTTTTCTTTGACCCTACAGCCAGTCTTCTGCCTCTAAATCTGTGTTTCACTTTCTCACCTCTTAGATGAGATTCTCACATGTGTACTCGTGAGAATACAATTCTAATGAAAGATTAGAAAGAGGCTACCTCTGTGCTGTAGGAGTGTAAGCAAGAGCAAAAATGCTTAATGCTTTTTCATAGTTAGGAAACTTAGGTTTCATGCTCTATTTTACAGTTAACACATGCTGCTTTGGTTAAACTATATTGCATTGATATGTTTATGATCAGATGATTTGGATGATTTTATTATTGATTAAAAAAACCCTAGTAAGTGAATAAAAGTGTCTCTGGGCTCTAGGACCTGCTTTCATCCCATTTTATCAACCAACTTAATAAGTTACCAGAGTTACTATGGGTCACACACGATCTAAACTCGACTACTAAGTTGAAGATTGGGGAAACCATATAAATCGGCCAGGTTTACGGATCAGGTGGAGACATGAAATCACTGAGATTATGGTCTTTAGTCATCCTTCATGTCTGGAAGTGAACTCACCTCTGCAGATCCATTTTCAAACAAACAACAGACAGATCTGTAAAGAGGAGCACTGATACTAGTGGGATATGCACATCTTTAAATAATCAACTATTTGAGATCAAAAAGGAAGGATGTACCTAAAGAAGAAGTTGAGAAAGGCTAGGACAGAGGAATGGAAATAGGAAGCACAGGAAGAAAGTGGGATACATGATGTTACATGGTGGGGATTACAACTGGTGTGCAGAAACCAAATGACAATGAGTTGTTGAGTAGAAAACTACTCTGTTCTGTAAACCTTCACCCAACTCAAATTTTAAATTATCTTGAAGGTTAGTGGATCAAATCCACCAGCAGTGCTTCAGAAGAAAGGCCTGGTGAGCTACCTCTGCAGAGAGGACAGACAAGAAAACCCTATAAATAGCTCTGCTCTTGAATATTCCAGGGCACCACGAACCAGAATCAATCTGATGGCAACATATGTTGGTGCAGAAAGCCAGGAATGTGTTAATTTTTTGTGTTATTAGCATGGGCATGGTTTAGAGGGAAAGAGTAGAGAGAAATATTGTGTTGTTAATTCTTTCAACAAATATTTATTTTAAACTCTGGGTGAAACCACAAAACACAATGCAAGGTCCCTGCTTTCAAGGAACAGATATTCAATTACAAAACTCGTATTCAGCTTCAAATTTTCTCATGTACTCAGATAACTTCAAGACAAAGTACTCATGTGTATTCAATGGGGAAGAGGTAATAGAAAATACAGACCATAACAATGTTAATAAGAGATGTGGATGTGGTCCTGCAGTGCAGGCATTGCTGTCAGGTCCGTCTCTATAGCTTGACCTAGCCTGGATACCATGTACAGAAAATCAGAGAAAACAGGGAGCAAACAAGTAACAATAAATGAGTAGACAAAACACAGAAAAGGTTCAATAGAGAAGAAGGCAGAAAATATAAAAATGGAAACAACTTTAAAATTGGTCAGAAAGGAGATCAAAGATAAAGTATTACATCTTAGCCAAACTACAACTGCAATAATAGACTGTACAGCCCTTTCTGACACACAGCAAGGCTGTTCACAGTCCTTTACTGTGGACAGAACAGATTTACCGACGCCTTAAACCATGTGGGAACCCTGCAAATGAATTTGGGTCTTCCACTGCCATCCATGGCCTTTTGCCAACCAGATGTTCAGATTTCAGCTCTGCTAGAATTCCTTCTTTCTGATTTGAATTTTATTATTCATGTCCTTGGATCACACCGGCTGGTGTGCTTCTTCCCATGTGGACTTAGTTGGCACCTTGCTGAGGTGGCTGCTTGCTTGAAGATGACCCTGTCATACCCCAGATGCTGTTCTTTCTGTCCCACCATCTGGTTTCTTCACCACCCTCAACTATGGCACCAGTGTTCACTTCAGGAGAGCAAGCAAGTATCGAGCAGGGACATGGCATAAGGACTAAGTGTTCGAACCTTATCAGTTCTGTTGTCGTTGAGCTATAAGAACTGTAGACCTGTGCAGATTAAACTCTTAAGTGACTGGATGCTATTTACACAAACAATGGAGGGTGATAAAGGGCAAAAGTGACAAGACAGAATCATGCCTACTAGATTAATATATGTCATAAGAAAGCAGGCGGGCATTAAAAGAGTACAAATATGTTAGTCCCAGACTACCGTTCCTTAGGCATACTCAAAGCAAGATACACAAACCAAAGTCCGATGACCACCAATTCCATAACCTTGGGATAGCAATCATCTGCTTCTTCTCACACTAGGATGTTTCCCCACTAAGTCCAGTGGAATATGCTGGTTTGGTAAGTCTGCTATAGATGAGTTTGAGGTACAGCTCAGTCCACTTAGCGGACGTTAGTCTGGGTAGACTAGAGAAGCAAATCCATGGAGACTCATATGTACATAATAAAGAGGTTTATATAAAAGTTAATTGTACATTAAGAAAGCATCCCATTTGCTTATGCATACAGTTTGTCTTCATCGATCATGTCAAGAAGGTGAGCATCATGGAATGCCAGTTTAATAGAACAAAGTATTCTTAGATTGAGGGAGTACTTGAGTGGAGGCCCAACGTCCATCTGCTTCCTTAATACTAAAGCTATAAATATATGTACAGAGATCTATTTCCCCATTATTGTATATAAATATATTTACATATGTACATGCCTGTATTTAGATCCTTACAAATTCCCTTTGCTTCCTAGTTCTTTCCTCTACTCCCTTTTACTTTCCTCTTATCCCACTATCATGTTCAGCCTTCATTTGGGTTTCAGTAATTCCTCTTGGTTACATTGCCCTTGATCAAGCCCTACCAGATCTCGTACACCCTCCTTGCAATCAATTTTCAGTCACTTGTTGTTCCCTTGTCCCTGGGTTTGTTAACACCTACTTCCTTTACCCAGTTTCCCCCTCTCCCATGTCTCCCTAGAACTGTCATCCCGTTGTTCTCTCTTCTGGCTTGTTTATCCCGCCTATCCCATCGAGACAGACATGCAGGGATAACAATATGTACAAACACGAGACCAAGCACAACAAAGCAATAGAAAATAAAACAATAGCTACAACAAGAGCAAAAATACAACAGCAAAAAAAGAAACACCTATAAATAGTTCAAGATCTATTTGTTGTCCTTTATGAATGCTTTCCAGTCCAGTCTGATGGGGTGCCATGACTGGATCCACAGTCTATTTTTGGTGTTTCCTTGGAACGTCATTACTCTGCTCCCCTTGCTTCTTTGTTGCACTCCCCGTGCCTCGCCTTGGTGTGGTGGGGTCAGGGCAGGCACAATTCCCATTGTGTGTCTCCAGTGTTCTCCCCCTGGTGCTATGGATCCATGAGGAATGTCGTGTCTCGTGGTAGGGCTGGCCCTATGGTCCTCTATGTGCATGGGCTGCTCTAAGCAGAAATATTGTTCTCAAGGCTTGGTGGGCCATGATGTGCTTCACCCTTTTTTTTCTCCCCCTTGCTTGCTCCTGTTTGCTCTGATCAGACATGTCCCTCTCCTTGAGCTGTAGCTTCAGTGGTGTCCTCAGAAATGAATTTTTCTGGGGGTAGGGAGTACTGTCCACTTATTTGGTAATGGGGCTGACCCTTGAGACCTCTCTATTGGTTTCCTGTTTCATGCCAGTATGTTGCATTCTTGTCTTGGAGCACCAGGTTAATGTCTGGTCCCTCTTTCCCTGTGGAGATAGAAACAGCACCCTCCCCTTGGGTGGGTTAGTGCCCTATCCCCCCGGCTACCCATGTCTCCTTTTTTTCCCCCTTCTTTTTAGTTGGCTACCATATGTATCACTGGGTTGAGCCTGGCCCCTGCTATATTACCTGGACCTCAACCCAGAAATGTATTTATATAGTAACTTCTTCCCTATGCCCCTTTTGGATATTTTTATCTTATCTCAGCAGACTCATGTGTACTTGTCCTTTGTGCTTGGCTTACTTCGCTTAGCCATGTGGAGACGTGCTTCATGCATTCATCACTGCTTTTTAGGGATGTGTAGTACTTCATTGTACCGCAGCTTTTTAATCCATCCTTCTGTTGATGGAAATTTGGGTTGTTTCCAATTCCTTGCAATTGTGGACTGCGCTGCGATGGACATTGGAGCACAGATGTCGGGCCATGGTTTGTTTCTTGTCTCTTTTGGGTATATGTCCAGTAAGGGGACTGCTGGGTCATATGGTAGCTCAATTTCCATATGTTTTAAATATAGCCAAATCAATTTCCATAACTGTGTCTATGCTTCCTCCCCACCACTATCATGACCCTAATTCTACCTTACAAATCTGGCTAGACCAGAGCGTGTACATGGGTACAAATAAAAGCTGAAAACACAGGGAATCCAGGACAGCTAAACTGCTCAGGACCAATATTGAGAGTAGCCATACCAGAAGGATAAGGGGAAGGTTGGGGGAGAAAAGGGGAACTAATCACAATGATCTACATAGAACCCTGTCCCTGGGGTATGGACAACAGAAAATTGGGTTAAAGGAGACCTTGATCAGTGTAAGACATGAAAAAAAAAAGATTTATAAATTATCAAGGGCTCATGTTGGAGGGAGAATGGGGAAGGAAGGAGAAAAATGAGAAGCTGATACTAAGGACTCAAGTAGAAAAAATGTCCTGAAAATGATAATGACAACAAATGTACAGATGTACTTGACGCAATGCATGGATGTATGGATTGTGATGAGTTGAACAAACCCCAATAAAATGATTAATAAAAATAAAAGAAAAGCATCCCAACCCAGTCCAGTTCAATATTAGCCCACATGTCCAATATCAATCTATAAAGTCCTCTTCAGACTCACGAAACACATGCAATGATGCCAAATGCAGGACAATCACAGGCCAGTGAGTAGAAAGTCTTTGGATGCAGTGACGTTGTAAGCATCTCATCACTGGGAGGGGTCTCCACGTGGCTTTTCCAGTTCCCAAGGCACAGGGTCTATCAGCGTAGTGCCATGTATCTTCTCAGATCTTGCCAATAAAGCATCGTCTCTGGGAGTGAGCAAAGAGAGAATGTGTCTTCCACCTTCAAGGAGGAAATACTGGAATTCCCAGAATTCTCAGGAGAAGGACAGGCCCACACAGAGGCCTCATTTGTTATTTCTTGCTTGGCGGGCTAAACTCCATCCCTTCACTCTTAATCCTCCTATTGACAAGTGATTATATAACCACGGCACTGGAGTTTCCACGTTGAACCCTAGTAAAGCCAATGAAGGCTGTCACGCACCTCAAAAGAACAGCCCCGGTAGTCTATAACACCAGAACTGGGTCCCCAAGGGCTGAACTAGGTAGGAAGTGTCCAGTTAGAAACACAGTACTGGGTGTATTTTTTCTCTTTCAGTTCTATATAAGTACTATTAAGTAGGGTTTTTATTTTCATAATGGGAAGTTTACCCACCTGATTTATCTCCAAAGCATACAACCCTACTCCCCTCCCCAGATCTTGACTTGAATATCTCATAAGGGTCTCATATCACTCTTGTAGGAATATCTATTGATTTGGGGTAACCGTACAACAATTGTTACGGCAGCAATGAAATGATTTTCTCTCTCCACCACCTTCTGCCCCCAAGTTTGAGAAACTGACTTCAGTGAGATGAGGTCTCTTCTGTCCAAGTGCTTTTTAAATCTACATATAAAGAGGGTAAATTCGTGGTTCGTGGGCACTGCGCAGGCTCTCTACCCTATTGCTTGGGACACTGAATTAAAATATCATAGGACCTGAAAGCAGAAGTCTGTCTTGGTCGCGGTGTTTATCCTTACAGTAGTAGATTCACACAGTATTGTCCTATTGTAATTGACTACCTTCCCTCAGAATGATTTCCACGTCCCTCTGTGTCATGCGTTATTTCATGATTTCTTTTTTTTGTTTTTAATTAATAATTTTATTTGGAGGGCTCTTACAAACAATGCATCATTCAATAGTATTAAGTGCACTTGTACATATGTTACCAACATTTCCAAAACAATTTCTACTTGAGCCCTTAGTATCAGCTCCTCTTTTTTGTCAGGCCCCTTTCCCACAATCCTGCCCTAGTGAATCCTTGAACAATCACACATTACTGTCGTTGTTTTGTGTCTTACACTGTCCATTGCCTTCCCTTCACCCATATTTCTGTTATTTGTCCCCTGGGAGGTTCCTATGTATCCAACCTTGTGATGGGTTCCCCCTTTCTTCCCTTCCCCCCTGTGTTAGTCTGGGTAGACTAGCAGGAGTCCTCAAACTTTTTAAACAGGGGGACAGTTCACTGTCCCTCAGACCCATTGGAGGGTCGAACTATAGTTTAAAAAAAACTATGAACAAATTCCTATGCACACTTCACATATCATATTTTGAAGTAAAAAACAAATGGGGCAAAAACACCCAGCGGGCTGGATAAATGTTCTTGGCGGGCCACATGTGGCCTGTGGGCCGTAGTTTGAGGATGCCTGGACTAGAGAAACAAACTCGTAGACACTCATGTATGTTTAAGAAAAAGCTTTATATAAAGAATAATTGCACATTAAGAAAACATCCCAGTCCAGTCCAGTCCAGATCAAGTTCATAAGTCAGATATTAGCCCATATGTCTGATACCAATCTATAATCTTCGGGCTCATGAAACGCATGCAATGATGCCAAATGCAGAAAGATCACAGGCCAGTTGGTGGGAAGTCTTATGGATCCAGTGACATTTTAAGCATCTCAGCTCTGGCAGGGGTCTCCTCATGGCTGCTCCATCTCAGGTCAATAGCATAGTTACATGTGTCTTGTCAGCTGCCATATCTCCAAGGGAGTGAGTATGTATCCTGCCTCCAGCAATCTATTATCTCCTTTGTGCCTCTAAATGAGATCATCAAGTTTGACAGGTCAAACTCCACCCCTTCACTTTCAAGTCCCAAATTGACACCAGATTATGGATCTACCACATACTCGCAACCCCACCATCTTCCTACGCTCATGATATCACTACTCCCATTACTGTTACTGAGGGTTTTATCTATCCTGAATTCTATGTGTCCAGAGCTCTTATCCGTACCAACATGTGAACTCTGTTCTAGCCAGATTTGTAAGGTAGAACTGGGTCATGGTAGTGGGGGAGAGGAAGCATTCAGGAGCCAGAAGATGATGTGTGTTGGGTCGGTGATATACTGCACCCTGATTGAATCATTCCTTCCTTGTAACCTTCTATGGGGAGATGTCCAATCATCTACAGATGGGCTTCGAGTCTCCTCTCCAACCCCACTCTTTTACATCAATATAATTGTTTGGTTTGGGATCTTTTGATACCTAATACCTGCTCCCGTCAACACCTCATAATCACACAGGCTGGTATGCTTTGTCCATATGGGCTATTCGTTTCCTTGCTAGATGGCTGATTGCTTACCTTCAAGCTTTTAAGAAACCCAGATGCTACATCTTTTGATAGTCGGGCACCATCTGTTTTCATTACCACATTTGGGTGAGTATCAAAGAGAGACAGGTTATTAGAACAAAGTGTTCTTGGGTTAAGGAAGGTCTTGAGTATAGGTCCAAAATCTGTCTGCTTTCTTAAAACTTAACATATAAATATATGTACATTGGCCTCTATCCTTTTCATTCTAAGTTAGTATATATACATACTTATAACCATACCTGTAAAAATAGTTTTGCCTCCTGCTTTTTTTCTGAATTTCCTTTCACCTTCTTCCTATCCCACTATCATGCTCACCATCCATTCCGCTCTGAGTAATTCCTCTCAGATACATTAATCAAACCCCACCAGGCATTATATGCTTTTCTTGCCATCAGTTATAGATCTCTTGTTGTTCCCTTATCCCTGAGTTTGTTGGCTCCCCACTCCCCCTTCCTTCCTCCTCCTCTCCCATGTCCCTGCCAGACCCTACAGGCCTGTTTTCTCCTCAGGATTGTTCATCCTACTCATCTTATATAGATAGACATAGGGAGAAAGAAAAAGAAAACAAAACAATCCAATCGATAGTCCCAGGTCTGTCTGCTGACCCTTCTGTATGTTTTCTGATCAAGTCTGATGAGATGCCAAGCCCTGTGCCCTGAGCCAGAAGTCTATGTTCAGGAGTCCTCGAGGACTTGATTAATTTGCTGCCCTGTTGCACTCCCTTTGCGTTTCACCCCACTGTGCATGGAGCAGACCAGGCACTCTTTCTGCAGCGTCTCCAGTGCTGTCCCCAGTAGCACTATGGGGGCCAGCCCTATGGTCCTTTCTGTGCATGGGCTGCTCCAGCAGAGATGTTGTCCCCGGGACTTGGTAAGCCATGATGAGGTTCTCTCTCTCTCTCTCTCTCTCTCTCTCTCTCTCTCTCTCTCTCACACACACACACACACACACACACACACACACACACAAACACACAGACCCACCTCCCGCCCCAAGCTATATCTTCATTTCTGTCCTTCTGGGGAGGGGTCAACAGAGTTTGGCTTGAGCCCAGCCCTGTCATTCTCTCTTCTATTTCATGATTTCATTGCTGCTTTGTAGAGATGCATACTATCCCTGCGTATCATACAGCTGGCTGGCTCATCCCTTTCTTGTGACCATTCTGTAAGGGGATGATGTCAAATTCGCTACAGATGGCTTTGGGTCTCCACTTTGACATCACCCTCCCTTCACATCAATATGATTGTGTTTTTTGGGGGGGTCTTCTGATGTCTGATATCTGATCCCATAGACACCTCATGATCATACAGCCTGGTGTGCTTCTTCCATATGGGCTTTTGTGCTTCCCTACTAGGTGGTCACTTGTTTAACTTCAAGCCTTTAAGTCCCCAGATGCTATGTCTTGTAATAGCCAGGCACAATCAGTTTTCTTCCGTGACATTTACTTATGACCCTATTTTGTCTTCAGCGATCATGTTGGGAAGGTATCATGGAGTGCCAGGTTATTAGAAGAAAATACTCTTGTGTTGAGGGAAGACTTAAATAGAGACCCAAAGTCCATCTGCCCCCTCAATAATTTAACATATAAATATATGTATATAGATAATAACTCTATCCTTATATATTTATATATGCACATGCCTATATTTATACCTCTCTATATAGCTTTTGCCTCTTAGTTCTTTCCTCTGTTTCCTTTTACTTTCCTCCAGCCCCACTATCATGTTCATCCTTCATTTGGTTCTCAGTAATTCCTCTCGCTACATTAAAGTTCATCAAACCCCACCAGTATTCCACACCTTTCTCACTGTCAATTTTAGATCCCTTGTTGTTTCCTTGTCCCACAGTTTGTTGGCTCCCCGCTCCCTTCCTCCCCTCCCATGCCCCACCCCCTTTGAACCATTGGCCCCACTGCTTTCTCTCAGGATAAACAATCCTGTTTTATATAGATAGATGTATTATATAGATAGATGTATTAAATAAATAAGAAATTAAAATGAGGGTTTAAAAGAGCTATAAATAGTTGTAGGTCTATCTGCTGACTGTTATGAATGTCTTTCAACCAGATCTGATGGGGTGTCTTGTCCTCCCCCTGAATCAGAAGTCTATTTTCAGGATTTGGCTCCTCTGGCTGCTCTGTTGTGCTCCCGTGTTTCATTTTTATTTTGTTCCAGTCACCTGCTTTGTCTTCCAATGTGTGTATCCTGGATTATCTTTCATAGCCTGCATAGGCCATTACGTTTGTCCAATGTTCTCATTGATGATCCTTATAGTTCTGGGGTTTCCATTTAAGTCTTTAATTCAACTTGAATTCATTTTTGTGCATGGAGAAAGATATGGGTCCTGCTTCATTCTTCTGAAGCTGGAGATACAATTTTTCCAGCACCATCTAATGCTTTTTGGTCCTTTGTTGAAAATCAGTTTCCTGTAGGTTGATGTTTTATTTCTGGTTATATATCCTGCTCTATTGGTCTATGTATCTATCACTGTACTAGTAAAAGGTTGTTTTGACTACGGTGGTTTTGTAGTAGGTTTTGAGGTCTGGTAGGACAAGAACTCCTTCTTTGTGCATCTTTTTGAGTTCTTTGTTTATCCTGGGCCTCTTCTCTACATATATGAATTTGATCATGCGTGTTTCCATTATTTTAAAGAACTAAGTTTCGGATTGGATCAGTATTGTATTGTGTTTGCAGATTGCTTTGGGTACTATTAACATTAACAAAATATTGAATCTTCCTATCCATGAGCATAGAATACTCTTCCATTTGTGTAGCTTTCTTCTAATAATGTTCTCCAGATTTTCCATATAGGTCTTCTGTTTCTTTGGTTAGGCTATTCCTAGATATTTCATCTTTTGCGTCACTATTGCAAATTGTTTTGTAATGTCATTTTTAGAGCTCTCTTTGCTGATATATAGGAGTTCTATTGATTTCTGCTTATTGATCTTGCATACTACTACTTTACCAAATCACACAGTTGTTCCCAACAGTATTTTGCGGAGTCTCTGGGATTCTATCTACATAAAATCATATCATCTGCAAATAGTGAGAGCTTTATTGCTTCTTTGCCCACGTGTATTCCCTTGATTTTTTCTGTTGTCTAAAGGTTCTGGATAAGTCTTTGAGAATGATGTGTAATGCGTGGTGATAAGGACACACTTGTCTAGCTCGTTTTCAGAGGAAATGTTTTCAGTTTTTCCTCATTGAACATTATATTTGCCATTGGATTTTTTAATATGGCCTTTATTATGTTGAAGAATATTTCCTTATATTTTTATTTTTCTTACCAAAAATTGGTGTTGGATATTACCAAATGCTTTTTCTCCACTTATTGATATGATCATGTGGCTCTTAGTCTTTATCATGTTTATGTGGTGAATTATATCTATTGTTTTTCAAATGTAACTTTTATCAGATATTAATATTGTCAACCCTGCCCTTTTGTGATTGTCATTGTCTTTGTAGATTTTTTTTTGGCCATCCTTTGATTTTTAGTTTATTTTTGTCTTTGACTTTAAGGTGTATCTCTTGTACACAGAATATAGATAGGGCTTGTTTTCTGATGCAGTCTATTACTCTCTTTTGATTGGTACATTTAATTCACTGTTTGTTGCTGTTATTTTGCTGCATTTGTATTTGGTTTCTTTACCCCCCTCCCCTCTCCCCACTGATTTTATGGGTATTTTTGTAACTCCTCTCTATTTCTGTGTTGCTTTGAGTGAGTCTTTCCTTGTATAGATTTCTGGGTGGTTTCGTCTTGTCTGATACCCTCAGGTTTGTCTGACATAGTTGATTCTCTTTCCATAGTGATCCAGTTAATATTTTTGGCAATTCTGACTTTTCACGAATTCTGTTAATTTTTCTTCGTCTGAAAATACTTCTACTTATCTCTTATATTTGAGGCATTGTTTTGCTGGCTATAGGATCCTTAGTTGGGAGGATTTTTTTTTTCTTTTCAGAATTCATTATATGTCATTCCATTGTTTCCTTGCCTACATAGTTTCTGCTGAGAAATTTTAGATGATTTTATTGATTCGCCTTTGTAGATAACCGTTCTTTTTTCTCTAGCTACCTCAGGATTCCCTAGTTTTTCTTCAAATTGAACACTTTGGCTATGATGTGTTGTGATGTTTTGTTTTGGAGTCAATCCTATTTGGGGTTCTCCCAGTTTCTTGAATACTTATCTTCTCCTTTGTGATGTTGTAGAAATTTTCTTCTATGATTTCTGATACCATTTTTGTTTCTTCGTGTTCCAAGATCCCAATAAGTCATAGGTTGTTCCTCTTGATTGTTCGCCACATAATTCTCGGGCTTTCTTCTGATTCCATTGCTTTTTTTAATTTACTGATTCTATCATTAATTGTAGTCAGATTGATTGTCTTTGAGCTCACTGATTCAATTTTCCATTTCCATTCCTCAGGTCTTTAATCATTGCCATCAAGTCAATACTAGCATGTAGTGACCCTGTAGGACAGGGTAGGACTGCCCCTAAGAGTTTCTGAGAATGTAATTATTTGTGGGGATATCAAGTCACATATTTCCCTAGTGGAGTTGCTGGTGGTTTCGAACTACTGATCTTTGGATCACAGTCTAATGTGTAACCACTAAAACACCAGGGCTCAGGTCTTTTACTGTGTTGCCTAATCCTGTTATCTCATTGCTATCTTCTGGGATTCCTTTGGTAAAAATTATTATAGTTTTCAATTTCTTCCATTGATCTCATGAATGTTCCCCATGTTTCTTGAAAGGACCTAACATTCTTCTGAATTCTTTTTCTTGACAGGTGTAGGCATCTTCCTCAGAGTACTCTGTTGAATTTGGGTGATTTTCACTTGTTTGTGTTTGTTTTTCTTGATTGGGGGGGGGGGTGCTTATTATGGTTTACTGCTTCTTCATCAGCATCACAGTACAACTATTAGTGGTACATGAGCTTCTGGGTCATGTGGAGGTAGTTGGCTCCATCTAGTGATGTGGTAAAAGTCTTATAGAAATCAGAAAACATACTGCAGTGAAATGGAGAAAAGGAAAGAGAGATGAATAAATGGAGAATGTAGTGGAGCAAAAAGAGAAAGAATAAAATAAAAGCAATGATAGTAATAATAAGCAACTGTCTGGATAAGCCAACAATTTGTAAACCTAATGTAAAATGTATTGTAAAAAGAGTAATCAGAATTAGTAAATTGCATGGGAATATATTTCATAAAGAAAAGGAGAGAGCAAAAAGAGATAGTGGGTGGTTGTGCAGGCAAGGGAAGGGACAAAAGAGACTAAAGAGTGTAAATACTCAGGTGAGAGTTGGGTGTGGGTTGAAGTTCTGTTGCTCTAGCAGTGTACATGTAGATGGATCTGTGCCCTTAGGGCAGGTGGGGGGGGGTGGCGTTTAATAGGGTGGATGTGCCAGGATCTATAGGTCTGCCTGTTTTTGCCTTGGGGAAATGTGTAGTCTCAGGAAGGTGGGGTTCAATTGGAAGAGGACACCAGAAGAGCAAGTGGGAAAGAATTATTTAAACAATTATTAAAATAGAACAAAGGCACAAAAACCAAAGCAAATAAAATGAAGCATAAAATAAAACCACCTGTGAGTAAGGATTCCTGGTCCTTTGATAGAATTATTGTATGCATGTGTGTGTGCCATGAGGATGTGGGGCATGTGAGGGTGGGCGGCAACAGAGAATAAATCGGGAAAGAAGGTGGCAGGTATGGAAAGTGTAGCTTGGGTACTGAGAATATCAGCACCAAGCTGGCCATGCGATCTGTTATCCACACAGGGCGCCAGAGGGAATCAAGGTAAGAGGTTTCATTGGCTATGTCACATCAGGAACCAAGAAAAATTGTCTGTGCTGGAGAGAGAAGCAAGGTTCGCAGAAACAACTTGTGTCATTGGTGAATGGTAAAGGGGAGTCAGTCAGTAAGTGTTGCTGTTCTCCACTCTAAGATACTTGGGTCTACTTAGCTTTTATGGTTGATTTTCTCGATTCCAGGAAATGCAGGTTACCCCTTCTAGTGAGACCTCTACAGGAATTGCTGGGGAGAGCTTCCCATGCTTGTTAGCTGGCAGCCAAATTCCCTTGTCTCCGCCCTTTAGGTATTATAAGGTAGTGATGTTTCCATAGCAGAGTTCTTATCTTCTACAGGGAATTCCCAGGTTAAATGTCTGGTTAATGGAGCTCGCACTACACACCACTTCTCTGCTTGCGGAGACTTGAGTCTGGCTGTGGTGAAGATTAGGCTTCAATGGAGCTTTCAGACTAAGATGAAATAGGAAGAAAGGTCTGGGAATCTACTTTTGAAAACCAACCAATGAAAACCCTACATATTACAGGAGTCTGGTCCATAATTTATCGTGGGAATGGCACAGGATTGAACGGCATTTCATTCCACTGGGAGTTGCTTTTATTTAAATGGGGAGAACAAAAATATCACAGGGCTTGTAGTTCTGACTGCTGATCACAGTAGGAAACAGATAAACATACAAGTATAATTCTTTTTAATCTGTGTACTTCTTATAGTCATACCAGGATTACCTATAAGAACATTTTGTGAGCATAGAATAAATAAAAACTAATAATAATGGAAACTCTAAGTAGATGGTTTTATTCCAAAGAAAAAAACTGCTTGAGATTTTAAAAATAAGGCTAGTAAAGCAGAGCACACTGAACTTGGACAGAGCTTTACAAGGTCCACAGTTTCTCAAGTACACAGACAGGTTTGTTTGGTCCAGTGTTGGATTTTCAGAGTGTCCTGGGGCAGCTTGCTCCCTTATAACTCTTCTTTACAGATATATAATTAATACCCTCGAATGAATATTCCCAGGGACTAGTCACTGTATAATTATATGAAAGGGGCAACTGAATTTCTTCTTCATGACACAGCCAATCTTCCAAGAGACAATAAATTTCTGGGGCCTCTTAAGTCCCAGCACTCCCAGGTCGAGCAAAGCTAATGGAGAATTCAATATTAAAGGCCTGGGTTTCCGTCATCTGAAGAAGTTTTTCCAGATTTGAGCAGCTTTCTCCAAGGAAGCCAGGCAAACTTCCAAAATGTTAGCCAACACAGGCCAATGCTACCTCTTTTTCTGACAAGAGAATTCAGGAATGTCTTGTGTAGGGAAGGGCGAACGAGGAAAGGAGGAGGAGGGAGGAGACAGAGGCTTGGTGTATTACCTGAGGTGATGAAAACAAGAAGGAAGAGGAAGGGCCTCTTGGCCTTGTATGACACTAAGAAGTGATGGCATAATCACGCCTAATTAATTGCCCAGACTTGAAGCAAACTTCAATACATCGGAACATCTTAGAAGGCTGCTATAGTGCCCACAATCTCTCCAGTCTGCCTGTCTAGAAATACCTGTTAAATTAAGTCAATCCAGTGGAAAGTCTCACTGCCACCAAGTCAATTCTGAATCATGGTTGCCCTATAGGGCAGGGTAGAAAGATCCCTGAGAGTTTTTGAGACTATAACTCTTTAAGGGAGTAGAAAGCTTTACCTTTCTCTCACAGAGCGGTTGGTGGTTTCAAACTGCTGACCCTGTGGTTAGCCACCCAAGCCATTCCCTACTACACCACCCATGAAAAAAAAAAAAACACAGTATTTAAAGTCTATGTACCAGGATACTGTACTGTCAAGGCTTGATATTGCTTGATACTGGCAGAATCACATGCCAGGGAAGTCAAATGTTTCAGCTCAGGTTGGAGGAAGACTTTCAAACTCATTAAAATGAGAAATTAAATATTTCTCCGATAGGTTGAGAGTTTATCTTTTTTGAAAGTGTTGTCACCAGCTATATATTTTCCAGCACCCTAGTTTCAGAAGAGTTCCCATAATTGAAGATTTCTTTGCTTCCCCAAAAGCCTAAACTATTAGAAAAAGATGAGCAGAATGTTGTCAATGTGTGCTGGGCCTGTGCACACCAGCAACTTGATCCTCATTCGCTCTGGCCAATTACTTTCAGGACACAGATCGGAGCTTATTTTCATATGCCTATGACACTATGATTCATGCTCTCAATGCCTTTTAAAGAGGAAATCCCTGTTGGTGAGAAATTACAGCCAAGGGCTTTTCATTTTATTACCTCATGCCAAAAATAGGCAGATGAAGAGCACTATGATTCGCATTTCCCAGGTATAGCACAGAAACAGAATCAAAGAGATGTGAAGGAAAAAAGACAGTCAAGCTCCCTCTTCCATCTGAAAGGCCTATGGCTTCAAAAACAAAAACCCAAAAAACCCAAACTCGTAAAAGAGGCACATAATGTAAATGACACTAATGCTAGAGTCTCTCAGGGATATACGTTTAGGGTGGCAACATGTGGAGAAGAAAAGAGATGTCTATACATATGTAGAAAGGGGGGCTGAGAATGCCTAAAACTCTTAGAGGGGTAGGTATACTGAAAGGAATTTCAGGAGTTGAGGTCTCAGGCGTAACTGGAATATCTTCAGGAGAAACAAGTCAAAGCATATGGAATTCTGTCTGGGGGCTTGGGGAAAGGCAATGATAGACTCTCATATAGCATGGGAAAAAATAGTCCCAAGCTGTCACCGTCCATCCAAGGAATAGGTGATGACAGTGCCTTTACACACAAGCCATTGTTCTCTGTCATGCCAGGGAGCAGGGCTTCTCAAAATGTGATTCCCACATCGTTGCATCCACATCACCTGGGAACATGTAAGAAATGTAAACTCTCAGCACATGTACACAGACTTAATTAGAAACTTTAGGTGGGACTGAGAGCCAAGTACTTATGCTCCATGGTAAGATCAGAGGCCACTGGAGTGTGTGAACTTACCTTGATCCAAAAGCTTTGCTAGGACCAAAACACTTCTGTATCTATTTCCATAGCCACTAAACGCCCTGCATATAATTTAGCTTCCCAGGTAGCTAGCTTACTTTTAGGGAGGAATGCCCTAGCCAGGCTGACTAAGGCATTCCAGTCTTCTTAGTGACTATATTTCTTAAGCTAAATTAAGAAATTCGTTTTCTGGCTTTTATAGATCAATCAGCCATTAGGTGTTTGGGGCCTGAGTCAGCTCCTAGAGTATGAAACTTGATGTTATCCTGCCTCATTGCAAACACCACCTCCTAGTGCTTCTTAATCACTATGAAAATATCAAATGTGAAGCTGTCAGTGGCATGCTATCCAAATGCATTGCCATCGAATCAGTTCCAATTCTTAGCCGAGTGGTTTACGAGTTGGACTGCTAACCTTAATGTCAGCCCTTTGAACCCAGCAGCTGCTTCATGGGATTTTCTGCCCCATAAAGATTTATGGCTTTGGAACCGACAGGGGCAAATCTACCCTGTCCTACAGCATCTCTAAGAGATGACACAATTAGTGGTATGCAAACTTATTATATTATTTAAAGCAGAATTCTTATTAATCAAACATGAGGGAACTTGGGGTCTGCACTTGTGGGGGCTGAGATGAAGAGCAAAGCTCCCCTTCACAGCCCTTGGATGTACTCACTCCCCAGATGCTTCAAACGCCCAAGCCATTAAAAAGCAAATTTCAAAGAAACAAGCTTCTCTGGAGAGGTCTTCCTAGTCTAACTAGGAATTGGATAGTTTCTAGAGGAAGGTGCAGACTACAGATTGAAGATAGCAGGGCCCTGGAAGGAGGTAAGCCACATGGAGGACCATCTGCAAAGGAAGTCCCAATGCTGTCTGGTCGCCCAGCAGAGAGTGACCAGACACAAAACAGAAAGTAAAGTGAAATGGTGTTTTGGAGGATCTTCAAGGCTGAATTTGACTCACTAGTTAGAGGGAACCAGTTTACATAATTGAGTGGACAGATGAGGTGATGGACAAGTCTCATCATCTAGTACTCCCAGATGCTACAAAGATGAAATCCTGAAGAAAAGAGTCAACCAACATTATAGCTGAAACTTTTTAAGTTCTGGAAAAGAGAAAAGGTCAGTCTCTATTGCCTAAGTCCACATCATATCATGGAAACTTTATGCCTAAGTCCACATCATATCATGGAAACTTTATGCCTCTTCACCAGATATTGAAAAGCATGTGGGAAACCAGTTCACTCTTCCAAAAGGTGTATCACTTCATGGGCATATTCAGCTCCCAAAAGAACAGTAATCTCAACAGCAGAGCAATGTGAGTGCCTCCACCTGTGTTGGGTGTGTCCACAATGAATGAACAATGTCCATAGCCAAGTCAACAAAAAGCCCAATCACATAGGAGTCTGCTTGTGATCCAGGTTCCCATGGTTATTATCTGTGATTGGGCCTCAGTGCTGGCTCACTTTGTTCTGCCAGAATGAGCTCATGGAAGAGGTAAGACACTGGATGCACCCATCACCCTCAGGTAATTAAAATCCCAAAGCAGATTGGAGAGCTCCATTCCACAGACCCAAATCAGAAAAGAATTCCTAGATTTTTTTTTCTGAAAACATGTTCTGTGATGCCAACACTACTGAACTACCCTAAGTGTCCTAAGTCATGAAGCCCAGGCGAGGTGCAAGCACGTGATAAAATACATCAGAAAGGAGGGGGGGGCGTGCTAATGGCATCCTAGTGAGACTGGTGAAAAGAAATGGGAGACTTGTGTTCTGTAGAAAAATAGAAGACGCAGCCAGGGTTCAGGACACACATGTGCAATGCAAATGTCATTCTTCAGAGTTCTAGCCCAAACCAAGTTCACTGCCATCCAGTCCATTCCAACTCATGGTGACCCTATAAGCCCTTTGTGGGTTCTGGAGACTGTAAATCTTTATGGGAATGAAAGCCTCCTCTTTCTCCAACAGAACTGGTGATTTTAAACTGCTGATCTTGTGGTGAACAACACAAGTGTAACCAATGCACCCTCGTGGAAGATGCCAAGTTAAGAGAGGTCCCAGAAAATGCTTGGCTCCTAGGTTCGTTTCAGCCCATCTTTTCTGCATGGACCCTTATATTGGCTGCTCCTTTCTCCTCTGTTTGCTTAAATTGCCAACAAACCAAATGGATCGCATAAGGGTTTGGTTTGGGGGTGTTTTATTTCTTTTTAAATTATGAGATTATATATTATGTTTCCTACTTTGTCTTTCTTGGTATTTTCAAATTCCTAAAAATTAGGTTAGAAAAGAACAAATGCGTTATTGTTTGATATGCCTAGATATGTACGTATCATGCTATTTATCCCCTGTTTTAGGTAGACTTTATTTTTTTTTAACTTTTCTTCAAATAACTCTGGGGTGATTTCTTTTTTCTATATGAAATGCCCACTTCTTTGTTTTCTACTGAGTTCCCTTATCTCCCAATTCCCAAGAAAGAAATTTTCCCATCTTTCAAAGCCCAAGAAAGAAAGCCAAATTCTCCCGTCTGTCAGAAGGCGGCTGGTACAGTGGTGAATCACTCCGCTGCTCACTGATAGAGAGCAGCAAGCACACAGGGGCTCTTCTGCAAGAGAGCAATGTGACTGTCAGCTTCTGAGACCAGTACAGTCTCGGACACACTGTGGGGCTGGTCTAGTCTGTCCTATAAAGTTGCTCTGAGCTGGAGACAATTCAATTGGTAACAAGATTTTTGTAGGTTGCTGTGTGTGTATTTGTTTTTGTTTTTTGTTTGTTTGCTGTATCAAAGCCCAAAGGAAAAAGCCTTTGCTAGCACTATTCAATCAATGGGGGTTTTGCCCTTCTGCACGATTGCTCGGCCTCGTTTCCCAGAGTGTGTGTCACTGCACATTAATATAGTCCTTTAGTTCATTTATCCTAATTCAGTCTCCAGAAGGCCTTCATGAGAAGATCACTTTAATAAACACTTGCTATTGTATTCATTCACGTCTTCAAATGTCACAGCCCACTTCCTACATTAGAGAACTCCTGCCTCCCTTTCATAGCTCTTGAATACATACCAATAGATACCCTGTTGGAAGGTAAACATTTCTAATTTCCTTCTTATTATTTGATCTACACACACACACACACACACACACACACATTGGTTACCGTCAGAGAAATAAACACACAAACCTCAGTTTGTGATATAAATATCAAATCCAAGGCCACTGAGTTAATTTCCATTCATAGTGGCCCTAGAGCAGTGGTTCTCAACCAGTGGGTTGTGACCCCCTTTGGGGGTCGAACGACCCTTTCACAGGGGTCACCAGATTCATAACAATAACAAAATTACAATTATGACATAGCGATGAAAATAACTTTGTGGTTGGGGGTTACTCCAACATGAGGAACTGTATGAAAGGGTTGTGGCATCAGGAAGTTGAGAGCCACTGCCCTGGAGGACAGAGTATAACTGTCCTGGTGCCATAGTGGTTACTCGTTGGGCTGCTAACCACAAGGTCAGTAGTTTAAAACTACCAGCCACACCTTGGGAGAAAAACGAGACTTCTGACTTCCATAAAGAGTTAAGTCTTGGAAACCCACAGGGCAGGTCTACCTTTCCGTATAGGGTCGTTATGGGTTAGAATCAACTCAACGGCAATGAGTGTTTTGGTTTTGTTTATAAAGGCTTTTGAGACTAAATTTTTTATGAAAATAGCCTGGTTACCAGCCCAGTGTTTAACCCTACTGAAAAATATTTGTTTTTAACTATCATTGTTGACACACCTAGAATCCTGAGTGATGTTCAATGTGTCAGGAAAGACTTGGTTCTTACTTCTGCTTTAGAGAATAATTTGCATAATGTTCTTCGTTATCTTTGCATGCATGTACTAGAAGAAGCCATTGCATTTTTCTTTTTTTACTGTTTGAAACTAGACCAGGTGCTAAAAAAACTTTGAAGTCAGTTTCTATGTTGCTTTTTCCCTTTTTGCAACCAATCAGACCAGGGTTTTGATCTGATGGAAAAAGAAACTGAAGGGTGTTCAAGGTTATGACTTCTTGCGCCGCCCTGCCCCCCCACCCCCACCACTCGCTTCCCTTTTTTCATTTGTATAGCACACATAGGGAAAAAGAAAAGAAAACGTTTACAGCCCACCTCATAGAACAATCCCCCCCCCCCTCCATATGTGGTTCTTTTTCACCCGTCTCCTTTACCTGCTGCCTCACCATGGCCTTCAAAGTCTTCTTTGGGGAGAAAACCAAAGAAAGTGCTCAATAATATTTATTCAATCTTTGAATGAAACTGTAATGAAACTACAGTTTCTGATGGATGCCTATCCTTCCCCACCCTTGACAAATGGTATAAACATCTGCTACTGAACTGTCCAAAATATCAGGAAGAGCCTGTGGATGTGGCAAAAGCACCATCTCAGGTATTTGAGATGTGACAAGGCAGGGATATAATCACAGTGGTCATTTTAAAAACTCCTGAGGTAGTTAGCTTATTGTGCCAATCTGCCTGATCAATATGTGGGGTTAATTGACGGGGGGAGGGATAAGTGGCTCGGTGAGCCTCGCCTTTCTAGTTCTGGAGTCTCTTGCTTTGTGATGGTCGGACCAGGGTGCAGCTGCCTTAGCCAGTTCCCAGCTTCAGCTGGCAAGGCTCACTTCCTGAAAGACATCCCTGAAGAAAAGCCACATGTGCTTACCCCAATGCAGCCCTGGGTGCTGGAGCACCTGTGTGGAGACCCCTGCCAGCGCTGAGATGCTTACACGTTCACTGATTTGACTTTCCTCCTGCAGTCAACATCATAGTGTGTGTTTTGTACGATGGAGGAGGACTTTGTGGGTTGGTGTTGGACATATGGGTTAATGGGTTAATGTTGGACTTGTGGGCTTGGGAAGCACTGGGTTAGGATGTTTTCTTGATGTGCACTTAACCTTTATATACATGAGTTTCTATGGATTTGTTTCTCTAAAATGCCCAGACCAACATACTCCCTAAGGATTTTATATATGCCATAATTTTCCCTTCTGGATTCTTAAATAAAAACAGATCTGCTAATGACAGATCAATGTGTATTCACTAAGACAATTGGAGGTTTGGGGTGCCTACCAATCCTAAAATTTCAAGTTTTGGATTAAGTCCTTCACACTATTCCACAGAGCTTCCCGGGCAAGTGGGCCAGGACTTGAAGCTGTGACTTGAAGACATCAAAAGTACTGTTTTCCCTAACATATCTAATCTACTGGGCAACCGTGGTTTCTGGCATTTCCACCACTATAGGCATACTCTATCAGCCCTGGTGAACTTGTGGGATAAGCATTGGGTTGCTAACCTCAAGGTTGGCAGTTCAAACCCACCAGACACTCTACAAAGAAAGACGAGGTTGTCTACTTCCACAAAGATTTAGAGTCTTGGAAATCCTAAGGCGCAGTTCTACTCTGTCCTGGAGGGTCTCTATGAGTCAGACCCTATACAAGTGGGTTTGGGTTCCTTTAGGGACACACTACTGGGTTAAAGTACTATGTATAGTTCAATTTGCTAGCACTTAGCTGGGAGTAGAATACAAAAGAAAAGAATGGCGTTGACAAGAGATTTTCAGGACACAAAGACAGTCAGCATTTGATACCATCTTACTCTTACTCACTGTCCTCGAGTCAATTCACCTCATAGTGCCCCTATGGGACAGAATAGGTTGCCCTGTTGGTTTCTGAGTTGGAAAATCTTTAAGTGAGCAGTAAAGAGCAGTTTCTCCTCTTCTGTGGAAACTGGTGGCATTGAGCTGCTGGTCTTGCAGTTGGATACCATATAGAGCAATTACAGAGACATGCAATCTGGGCCCAGGCTACTCGAGTTCAAAACCAGCTCCACCTCTTTCTAGCTCTGACCTTGGACATGTCACTAAACTATTTGGGGCTGTCTTTATTCATATGTAAAATGAGGCCTTGTGAGAAGTGAGCTCATAAGAACAGAATCAGAGCAGAAGATGACATGGCCGTGTAATCTATTATTAGATAAAAATAATATGATACACAAATCACTTTTGATAACATTAGGTCACCTTAAGACACAAAACCAGAGAAGGCAGCACATACCACTGAGATATTTACAAGAAAGAAGGAAAATTCTGTCCAGGAATGGAGGAGACCTATTCCATCATATGTCACTCATACATTCAAGGATTTGTAATGTGATGGCAGAGAATAGCAGAAAACAGGGGACCAGTCCAATGTCTGTCTCATCAAACTTTACTCAGGTTATTTGTTATAGATAAGTAATCGGGAAAGTCTCGTATCCCATCCAAAACAAATTTTGATTATTAAATAATCATCATGAACCTTGTTCTAGTATAGCTTTATTCAACAAAAATTTATTGAGCACCTAACCTGTTCTATACAGCTTCCTAATCCAGTTTTAAAGTGCATGAGACATCATGATGCCATGGTACAGGTGACGCATGTGTGAGAACAGGAAAAGAGTAAAAGATAATGAATCCCGAAATACTATTAAATGACTAAAACAAAGTAAGTGAAAGATTTAAATAAAGGAATTTTGCAATGGTTTATGACTCAAAGAACAAAAATATCACACTTTCTAGAGGTATGTGTGTTAGTCTGGGTAGACTAGAGAACCAAATCCAGGGCAACTCATATGTGTCTAAGAAAGAGCTTTGTATACAAGAGCAGTTGAATATTGAGAAAACATCCCAGTCTAGTCCAGATCAAATCCATAAATCCATTATTAGCCCATATGTCCATTACCAGTCTATAAATTCTTCTTCAGACTCACACAACACATGCAATGACACCAAATGCAGGAAGGATCACAGGCCAGTGGGTGGAAACCTTGTGGGTCCAGTGATGGTGAGAGCATCTCAGTGCCAGCATGGGTCTCCACTTGACTCCTCTGCTCCACGGCTCTGGTTCCATCAGCCTCTCTCCATGTGGCTTGTCAACAACCATGTCTCCCAGGGATTGAGCCTGTGTCCTGGCTCCAGTGAAATATTTATCTCCTTTGTGTCTCCAAATGGGGTCATTAAGCTGCGATCTGGTTGACAGGCTAAACTCCACCCCTTCATTCTTAAATCTCAAACTGACCACAGATTATGTAACTACCAGAGCATAATGTTTTCCTGCACAGAACGACCAGTTCTCAAAGAGCACAATTAGTGGAATATCGACACAATGTTGAATTAACAAAAAAGTGAACCCCAATGCCAAATGCAATACCTAACATACAAAAACGGTTCAGTAAAACTTCATTTGAAATGGGCACAAAGTGGGAACTTATGAGTGTCTGGGTATTAAATGGGAGAAAGAAGAAGCTCTGCTCCCATTGATATTTAGTCCCAGAAATTCTAAGGAGCATCTCTATTCTGTCCCATTGGGTTATTATGAGCCAAAATCAGCGCAACAGCAGTGGATTTGCTTAGAGGACTATGTGTGTCAAAAGGCACCCTGGTGACATAATGTGTTCGGGGTTGAATTGCTTACCACAGAGTTAGTGGTTCAAACTCACCAGCTTCTCTGCAAGTAAAAGATGAGGCTGACTGCCTCTCTAAAGGTTTAGAGTCTTAGATACTCTAAGGAGCAGTTTTACTGTGTCCTCAAGGGTTACTATAGGATGCAGCAACAGGGCAGTCAGCATGAGTGCTAAATTTTTTATTATGCTTTTTTTTGTGGAGATTAGAAACCATGTCATATTTTAGATCTCCAACAAAGATAATGGCTAGCATCAGCAGTGAAATTGAGCCCCTGCTTCCCATAAAATAAAAATATTACAAAGACAAAAATTGTTTATTGGATTTATTGGTCATAAAATTAAGAAGATTTATAGACAATTCCTACTCTTAATATCCATCTAAGTTTGGTATCAGCTGGAAAAAAACCCTTAGACAAGATGTTGGGTGCAAGTGACCTATTTAAGATGTGAGTCTAGGAGGTGAGAGGGGGCGACCAGGGAGGAAAAGCACCAGTTCTCATTTCATGCAAGCAGGACTTATTCAGTGAGGCCTCCACAAAAGCATCCAGAATGCTCCAGAACTGGGGTCCACAGACGTTCACTCTCCAGCCACACACACAGCTCTTTCAGTACAAACATGTGGCTCTGAAATAAAACTGAACATTTTAAGTAATAATATTCAGATATTGGTGATTTCATTTGTTGTAAATGTATATTTATGACTCTCAAATAATTTTTAAATTGGTGTGAAAGACAGGATTGCTTCTTCTCACTCAAAAGTTTGCCGACTGCTGCTCTGGAGTATTGAGGCATCCAGAGCTTCTCCAATTACTGCCCCCCTTGGGTACGGTTTGGGCTCAGGAACACTGATCTTCACACACCGTGGGTTCACTTCATGCTTTCCGGCTTGGGGAAAGAGGCTGGGATAGGGCTCAGTAGCACACCAGGTGTATGCTTTAAGTGGGATGCTGGGAGCTGGGAGAATGACCAGCCTAGCAAATTCAAGGCAGACATGCTCCGCAAGAAAATTTAACAAATGTAAATATACTCAGGGATTGAATTGTGTCCCCCATCTCTCCACCCCCAAAAGATGTATCAACTTGGCTAAGCCGTGATTCCCAGTGGCTTGGCAGAGTGTAAGGATGCAATTTGGTAGTTTTTATGTAATTATTTCCCATGATGTGATTTGATGTGCTCTACTAATCAGTGATAAGGGGGTTGAGGTGAGATATGACACCCTTAATCAGGTCACAGCTCTGATCTATGTCCCACATACTCTTTTATATCACAAGAAATAAAGGGAAGTAAAGCTAACAGAGTGAACAGACCTTAGTACCACCAAGAAAAAGAAGCTGAGAGCAGAATGAGCCATAGAGCAGCAGTTCGCAACCTGTGGATCGTGACCCCTTTGGGGGTGGAACAACCCTTTCACAGAGGTCTCTCAGTTCATAGCAGTGGCAAAATCATAGTTATGAAGTGGTAACAAAATAATTTTAAAGTTGGGAGGGTCACCCCAATATAAGTAACTGTATTAAAGGGTCGTGGCATTAGGAAGTTGAGAACCACTGTCATAAGGTAGCAGGCATCTAAGACCCAGAACAAGATCATATCGATGTGATTAGGGAAAAGGGGGGCAAAGAGTGGAGACCCAAAGCCCATCTGTAGACAATTGGACATCCCCTCAGGGTCACAAGAAAGAGATGAGTCAGCCAGGGTGCAAGATAGCACCGATTAAAGCACACAACACTCCTCTCATTCTTTAATGCTTCTCCACCCCCCCCCCCACTATCATGACCTCAATTCTACCTTACAAGTCAGATTAGACCAGAACATGCACACTGCTACAGATAAGAACCGGAAACACAGGCAATCCAGGATAGATAAACCCCTCAGGGCCAACAATGAGAATAGAGATACTAGGAGGATACGGGGAAAGTGGGAGGAGAAAGGAGGAATCCATAACAAGGATCAACATATAACCCTTTCCCAGGGGGATGAACGACAGAAAAGGGGGTGGAGGGTGACAGAGGATAATGTAAGATATGAAAATAATAATCTATAACTTATCAAGGTTCATGAGGAAGGGAGGGAAGAGGAAAAATGAGGACCTGATACCAAGGGCTCAAGTAGAAAGACAAAGCTTTGAAAGTGATGATGGCAACATATGTGCAAACATGCTTGACACAATGGATAAAGGTATGGATTGTGATAAGAGATGTAAGAGCCTCCCATAAAAATATGTAATATAGCCCCCCTCCCCCTAATCTCTCCTAATTTCCCTCCCTGCCCCACCCCTTCGTCTCTCTCACCTTCCCTGCCCCCCTCTCTACTTTCTTACTTCCTTCTCCCTCCCTGCCCTGGCTTCCCTGGCCCCTCCACTCCCCCTATCTCTTCCCCACTTGCACCCCCTCCCTCCTACTTCTCCACACTTCTCCCGTCCCCCATAACCTGTGGAGAAAAAAAATAAAATAAAATAAATATATGTAATATAAATAAAAAGAGTTACAGTCTCAGAAACCCACAGCGGCAGTTCCTCTCTGTCCCATAGGGTCATTTGAATATTTTAAAAGTAATTAATATATCAATAAAAATGCTAGTAGGTGTCCAATAAAAAAGACACAAATATATTCATTCCTTTGGCTCATTTACAGCGATATATCTTCATGCTTCTTCCCAATACCTCTTTGTCACCAATTTTCCAATCATATTCCTCTAAATTCCTAATCATCCAGCAAAACCATTGGTCACAGACCAATAATTGACATGCAGCTGTACATTTGGCTATCTCTCCTTCCAAGCAAAAGAAATAAATAGTTTCATTGTCTGAAGTTCCGTCGGCTGAGAGAATTAACATTCACCACCGCCCCAGAAAAGACCTGCTGTGCTCCCTCTGTCCACTTCTGAGTGGTGCCTGCATGTTGTGCAGACTCTTCTGAAAACCAGGCATGCATTTGCCTCTTCTCAATCAACTGGTTTTAAGGAAATCTCCATGAGACCATAGTTAAAAACAGGGAGGAGGAAGGTAGTATGCCATGAGTGGAGACCATGGCCAGTGAAGTCACTACCTCATGTAACTAAGCTACATATCCTTCCAGGACCGCGTAAGGTCAAGCATACACTACTTCTACTTGACAATGTATTGCTGTGCTATAATTCTATTATTCTGTGGATCATAAAATCATCATCTAATTCATGATGTATATCTCAGACCATTTGGCGACTTCATGGACCATGGTTAAATATCCAGCCTCTTCTAAGGCCCAGTAACAAGTCAAAAGTTGCTTGTCAAAACAAAAAACGTAGTCAACTGCAGAGAACAGCAGGGCTTTGCACCAAACCAACCACTGAAACTTCAAATATCATTAGATCCGCCAGATCATATGGCTCAAGTGGCTCACGCAGCAGCCTGAATTTATTGCTGAGCTTTCTCTTGTCCTCAGCTCCATTTAAAATTAGTAGCTTTTCAAGTCACTTGATCAACAGGCAGGAGTAGCATATCCAAATGCGAGATATATTGCCTCTACACCCCAAAGATGCCCAGCAGACATAGTGCCTCCTTTTTAGTTACAAGATAGTTGTGGTAGTTACATAATCTGTTGTCCATTTGAGACTTAAGAGTGAAGGGATGGAGTTTAGCCTGTCAATCAGGTCGCATCTTGATGACTGTGTTAGTCCAGGTAGACGAGAGAAACAAATTCATAGATACTCATATGTGCATAAGAAAGAGCTTTATATACAAGAACAATTGAATATTGAGAAAACATTCCAGCCCAGTCCAGATCAAGTCCATAAGTCCGATATTAACCCATATGTCCCATACCAATCTATGAAGTCCTCTTCAGACTCACAAACACATGCAGTGACTCCAAATGCAGGAACATCACAGGCCGATGGGTGGGAAGTCTTGTGGATCCAGGGGCATTGTAAGCATCTCAGTGCTGGTAGGGAGCTCCATGTGTTCCTCCAGCTCAAGATGCTGGCTGCTATCAACCTGTCTCCATGTGGCTTGTCAACGAGGATGTCTCACAGGAACTGAGTATATAGAGAGAGAATCTCCTGCTTCCAGTAACACAGGAGTTCCCAGAATCCTTAGAAGGCAAAGCCCACACAGATGCCTCATTGGCTACATCCTGATTGGCAGGCTAGACTCCACCCCCTATACTCTTAATCCTCAAACTGACACCAGATTATATAAATACCACAATGTCCTCATTTGGAGGCGCTAAGGAGATAAATAGCTTGCTGGAGGCAGGACACACATTCACTCCCTGTGAGGCATGCTTGTTGACAAGACACATGGAGCTATGCAAGAGCCCTGGAGCTGAAGGAGCCATGTGTAGATCAATGCCAGCACTGAGATGCCTCTACCACCACTGGATCTACAAGACTTTCCACCCACTTGTCTGTGATCTTCCTGTATTCATCATCATTGCATGTGTTTCATGAGTCTAAAGAGGAATTTATGGACTAATTTTGGACATATGGGCTAATGGTGGACATATGGACTTAATCTAGACCGGGCTGGATATTTTCTTAATGTACAATTACTCTTTCTATAAAGCTCTTTCCTATATACATGCAAGTATCTATCAATTTGTTTCTCTAGTCTACCCAGACTGACACAATAGGTCATATGTAACTATCCTTCTTGCAACATGCACTACTTCTACTGATATCTAGAATTCAGTCATAATTTCTTCCTTCATTGAGATTGGCTGTCTTCTGTCTCTTGCCTTATCTTTGAATATTGTCTTCACAATCTTCCTTAAAATGTTTGATCCATCTAAAAAAAACCACTGTTTTGTAAGGGGGAGCATTCCCATTAACTTGTCATCTACTGATTGGAGAGACAAACTTAAACATGTTTTTGTTTGAATAAACCCATCTTTGAGCTCCAGTGGGTTATGGTTTGGACTATAAGGTTGGTGGTTCAAATCTACCAGCCATTCCAAGAGAGGAAGATAAGGCTATCTATTTCCCTGAAAAATAAGACCTTTGGAAACCCTATATAGGGTCCCTATGAATCAGAGTCTACTTGACTAAGTGTGTAGGTATAAACAGGAATGTGTGTGTGTCTTAAAGAGAGAAAGATTCATTTCAAGGAAATTTCTCATGGGGTTGTGGGGCTTTCTCCTCCAGAGCTTAACACAGAGCTTCCTCTAGACTCTTTTGACTCCTTTACCATGAAACTGGACAAGCTGGATGGTGCTCTCCTACAATTATGCAACGTTTTGATAAAATATTCTATAGAAGAATCTTGGTCAAAAAGGAGAAAACAGAGACCAGATTTTGAAATTCTCATAGACTACAGCCTTTCGGGATCCATGGAGACTGGCTAATCCCCTGAAAAAAAATTGCTCTGAGATAAACTTTAAACCTTTCACCAAAAATAACGCCTCATGTCTTCTTAAAACCAAACAATAGTTTAGCTTTACTTGTGCAAAATATCTGACTTGAGTATAATGCTCTTTTGAAATCTATTGGCATCAATTTAATAATAGGAACTCCCAAGTATAGATAGGAAACTTAGTAGGCAGAAAATTAATGGGAGGGAAAAAATGAGAAAAGGAGGGCAAGGATGCTTGCATAGCTCAAAGAATGTAATAGTTATAATTGACTTGCAAAGAAAGTTTCTCCGAGGGCAGGTTTCTTCTCTCACACAGCGTCACTTTGAGTGAATCAACTCAATGGCTTTGGTTTTTTTAAAGGTATGCAATGCAGACATCCAGAGTGGTCTTCTACAATTAGCAAACCTAGAGAAACCAACACACTGGCATCGAGTTGATTTCAACTAGAAAAAAAAACTGTTAATATATTTTTGACATTATACAACTGCTCCATTGAACTGTGAGCTCTTTGATAATTTACACTATAACATTTTTAGTTGTGAAAATTTAACCATGTGTTGCATGAAAAGCACTTCTTAAAAGTGAATGTGCAAGTGACTGAATTCTGTCACTCTCCAGGGTTTTTGGTGAAAGTCAGTTCCCATAATCATTCCATGTATTGATTGGTTCTGAGTAAAATTCTGATGACATAACTTAGAATTAAAAGGATGATAACTGATGGTAAGACCACACTCTGAGTTTCTCTGCTTAATCTTCAAATATTGGTGTACTCGAAGACCCCAGTTTAAACCATCTTTTTGTCTCTCAATGTACTGCCTATTTATTCAAGAAGATCAGGGATAGGGTCCTAGGTAGGGAGGAACAATAAATACCAAAGAATGTAGTGGGGAGTTGGGGGGGGGTGTCTCAGTGCATCCCAAACATGGATTAGGATTAGGGGCTTGGGGCTCGGGAGCCTGTTGGCAAGTCATAGGAAAAGGTCAATAAGTACCCCAAACTGCCAAACAGGCAGGGCCAGCCATAGCTCCGAGTCCTGTATCGATCATCTATTATCACAGTCATACTTTCTAACAACCACCACAAACCTCAATGGCCTACAATAGTAAATATTTATTGTTGTTCAGGAATATATAGACTATCTGGCCAGTTCTGCCCATCTGAACTAGGTTTAGCTATTATTTGATGGACTTATTCCTATCCCTGTGGGTAGCTGGAGTGTCTGTTGAAAGCTAGTTGGTCTAGGATAGTCTCAGATGCGATGACTAGTTCTATACCACTTGGTTCCTCATCTCCACATGTAATAAAAAAAGCTATATCATGTTTATTAAATATCTTATCATTGTAAGGATACTCATGAAACTAAAAATGTTTTACAATTCAATGTAAGACAACTATAAAAAAGACTATTTTAAAGTGACCATTAAAAAGGCTTCCCTTTAAAGGAATTGGGTGATTGTCCGGAGCCCTGGGGGTGAAGCACTTACGTATTGGTCTGCTAACCCCAAAGTCTGCAGTTCGAAACCACCAGCCACTCCAAGGGAGAAAACTGAGGCTTTCTATGCCCATAAAGATGTATGCTCTCAAAAATTCACAAGGACATTTCTACTCTGCTGTGTTGGGGCACTGTGATCAGAAATGACTTGATGGCCGTGAGTTTGGTTTGAGTTTGGAGCGATTGGCAACAGGGTAGGAGTGAGAAGAGATTTTCAAAGCATAAATGCTTTTGAACTCAGATTTGTGAACAACCTGCACATATCATATTAAAATTGAAGATAGATATAAATGAGCTTTCATTTTATCAGGCCCATTGAGAGGTATACAAGCAAAACATGTTTTAAGAATAATTTCTTTTAAAAAAAAAACATGTGCCAAGAGACCTGCTTTCCAAATTGCTCATGTTCAGAATTTCTTCTAAGACCTTGTTCTTTTAGCTTCAACCTTCAGAACCCCTGGCTGACTTTGCTAATTCCCAAACATTCTATTTCTCTTTTAGTCTCTGCACCCAGTGTGTCTGAGTCACTCCATTCTGCCTCCTCCGTCCTTCCTCGACTGAGGGTTCACCTGAGGCAAGGTGGTCACCAAGGTTCCCTTTGTTAAACTGAGTGGGTCCTGTTGTGGGTTCAATGCCAAAATCACAAGGTAGACAAGGCTACTTCAGAAAGAGCAAGCCCTGGCCAGACTAGCTGCCATCACTCGCCTGATTGGGAAAGGGTGTCTTTCATAAGTCTTCTCACCCACCTGGCCCCACTTAGGAAAGCTCTGGATGGAATCAATGATGACTATGGGAACAAGGTCAATACACCCGTAACGACCACACAGACAAACATAATTGTTGGTTGATGACACTACTAGGGTGGCAGACTGAAAAAAAAAAAAACCCTTTAAACTTATGCACCTGCAAACTCTATCACCTCAAAGAGTTTCCACGCCTTTGCACTTGGCCTCATTCAACCATGGCCCTTCCCTCCCTTCTAATCCACTGCTCTAATAAACAGGATTGTCTTGATCTTTTTAATTTATCCAACAAAAAGGACTGCCCTCATGTTTAAACTCAAGTGCCCTTCAACAAAATCAAAGCCAGGGGGCCTTTATGGAGAGTGTGCTCTCAGAAGGATGAGCAGGCAAGCAGGACAAGGATTTGAGAAAAGAGCAAGGATTGAGCGAGATTGTGGTCTCACCTCAAGTTTGGTCCCAACTCTATCGCTCAGAAAACTGAAGCATGAATGGTATCACAGAGTTAGACTCACTACGACTACAGGTTAAAAGGAAATAGGAGCATACATTCCAAGACAAAGTGATTCATATTTAGCTAAAAACAAGCCTTTTGGAAAGGTAACAATATGCATACCAGACACTTAAGTTCTCCAACCTGGTAAAGGAGCTCTGGGCAGAATTCAGTACATCCTGCATGCTTTTGCATGACTTGTGTCCCCTGAACAGCAAAGGATGATGTTGTTCCAACTAAATGTATTTCCAAAGTACAATCATTGATCCAAGATCCAATCTTTTCCCATCAAGTAGAAAATGTTCTTGCATTTGGTTAATGTCATATCAATCATTACCCAAATTTAAACAGCTTTTGAGGTAATGATATAATCCTAATCACATTTTTTAATAAATATTTTTATTGGGGGCTCTTATATCTCTTATAACAATCCATACATTCATCCAGTGTGTCAAGCACATTTGCACATATGCTGCCATCATAATTTTCAAAGCATTGTCTTCTCACTTGAGCCCCTGATATCAGCTCACCATTTCTTGCCCATCTTCCCCCACCTACCCTCCTTAATGAACCCTTGATAAGTTATAGATTATTATTTCCATATCTTACATTGTCCTCCTTTTCTTCTCACCCAATTTTACATTGTTCATCCCCCTGGGAGGGGTTATAGTTTGATCCTTTCTCCCCTCCCCCTACCCTAATCCTCCTGGTATCTCTCTGGCCCTGAGAGGTTTATCTATCCTGGATTGCCTCTTATCTGTAGCAGTGTGCATACACTGGTCTAATCTGATTTGTAAGGTAGAATTAAGGTCATGATAGTGGGGGAAAGGAAGCACCAAAGAACTAGAGGAAAGTTGTGTGTTTCATTGATGCTATACTGTACCCTGATTGGCGCAATCTCTTCCCTGTGACTTCTCTGTGAGGGGATGTCCAATTGTCTGCAGATGGAAATTGGGTTTCCACTCCATGCTCCACACCCCAATCACATGGGTATGATTTTGTTCTGGGTCTTTGATGCCTGATACCTGATCCCATTGACACCTCATGATCACACAGGTTGGTGTGCTTCTCCCATGTGGGCTTTGTTGCTTCTCAGCTAGATGACTGCTTATTTATTTTCAAGTCTTTAAGACCCCAGATGCTACATCTTTTGATAGCCTGGCACCATCAGCTTTTTTCACCATATTTTCTTATGCACCCATTTTGTCTTCAGTGATTGTTTTGGGAAAGTGAGCATCACAGAATGCCAAATTATTAGAACAAAGTGTTCTTGTGTTGAGGAAGTACTTGAGTTGATGCCCAATATCCATCTGCAACCTTAATTCTTAACATATAGATATGAGAACATAGTTCTATTCCCCTCTATAAATATCCTTTGTCTCCTGACTCTATTTCTTTTACTTTCCTATTGTCTCACCATCATGTTTGTCCTTCATTCAGGTTTAGTAATTCCTCGCTGCTACATTGTCCTTGATTAAGCCCCACTGGATATACTACACCCTTCTCTCCATTGATTATAATTCACTTGTTCCCTTGCCCCTGGGATGGTTTCCCCCTCCCTTTCTCCTACCTTCCCTTCTCCTGTACCACCCCACACCCCCTCTGAAACACTGGCTTCATTCTTTTTATCTCCAGATTGTTTATCCCACATATCTTATCTAGATAGACATGCAGAGACATCAATAAGTGAAAAAAACCCTAAAATAAACAGGCAAAGCCATACAGAACAACAAAGGAAGTCAAGACCAACAAAACTACAACAACAAAAGCCACTGACAAAAATGGAAAAGCCAATAAATAGTTCAAGGTCTGTTTGCTGGCCTCTACATGTGTTTTCCAGTCAAGAGTCTGGTTTGGTACGTGTCTGTTCCTACTGTGCTGCACGTCTACTCCCAGTCTGGTAAGTACAACCCAGTCTGTGCTGCCCATTAATCAAATCGCAATCACATATATAACCTCAATTACCATTAAATTAGACATGAAGATTCTAATTCAGAGTCTAAAAAAGTCCCTCTTCTGTGAGATGGCAGTCCTGTCCTGACATCGACACAAAGCAGTGACTTCTCTCATTTGTGCTGTGCATCTCCCATTGACTATTTCCTGTTGGAACCATAGCACATACTGCCTCCATATAGTAAAGTAATGTTCACCTTTGGAGGTAGAGAGAAGAGGAAATGATAGATATTTGTTAGAGGTCTATAAAATTGTTATTAAGAAAAACGTCAAGATCCTAGTTCAATATATTGCATGTTAACAGAAAGGGAGCATCGATATGAGTCATAATTGTTTCTGGCTACTAATCAAAAGGTCAAATGAAGTCACTGGAGGCACACCTGTGCAGAGGTACACCATTAAAACTTCCATTCTGGAAAGAAAAGCCAAGAAGCTGCGTCGCATCAACAAAACTCTTATGAGAGTGGGCAGCAGCCTTTTTTGTGTGGATTACTAGTAAGCAAACAAAGAGGCAAAGGATAATGGGTTCACATGATGATCATCCACGAATCAAGACAAGGATTAATATGCAAGGGGAGATATCAAGCAAACTCCACTAAAAGATGCTGTGTGTGTCTACTCTCAGGAACCTTTGTATGGCTCCTCTCCCCAGTGTTTTCTTACATTTAGGTGCTGAATAACCCACGCTGCTATCTGAGCCAGAGTTGTTTCAGCATCAAAGTGATGTCACACACAACTCCCGGCAGTCAGGCCACCTACTAACTCATCCTGCCTGTCTTGAACTTCTTGACTTATCAGTGTGCCCTGTCCCTTGGAAACTATACACCTTTGGAAACTGTAAGCTCTGCTTATTTGCCCAACCTATTCCCACCTCAGCTATCCAAGGTCTTTTGATCATCAACAATATTCTTACAACCTCATGACTTGGACATCAATTATCCACATGACCCACAGCTCTTTCTATTAATAAGTTTTTACGTCTGCGCTGACTATTCTAGGTTCTTTGAATCAAGCAATTTTATTCCAACCAATAGTTTTTGGACTCTAGTCTTGTGGCATGGGATTGAATAATATTGAGCTAGTAAAGGTTTTCCATTTTAGTTTCAAAACTGGACCCACTATCTCTAAGGACTTAAGTTCCACATACTACTTCTTAATGATTTCACAGAATAATCTTGGGGAGTATCAGTGACCTCTTATGTAGGTCATCCTACCTGCAAAATATCAGAAGACTAAATTATGTTTCATAGGTGTGGTAGCCTGCTGGCATTAATGGCCCCGATTCTTTACCCCTCCCTATAACACACCTTTTGTAACCTTGCCTTGCCCTCCCACTCTGTCTCTGGGTTGGCCAAGTGCCTTGATTTGGTCAATGGGATTTAGCATACACAATGCAAACAGATGAATGAAAAGGCACTTTGGTGTTTCTACTCTTGCTCTTATACCTCTGCCATGAGAACAGTTTTAGGATAGTCTTCTAGAGGGTGAGACACAGAGGCAAGAGCTGAGTGTTCTGTTCTAGTCTTCCCTGCTAAGGCCATCCTTAATGAGATATTAGCCCACCAATACCCTAGCATGGAGACAAGTCTTGCCAAGACCAGAAGAATCACACAGCCAATCTAAAAACTAAAAATTTCATTTGGGGCCATTGAGGTTTAAATGGTCTATAATTAACATAAATTGAAAAGTATTCATCATACATAATTCCATTTAAAATAAAATTACTAGAACTCAGATTCTCTGAGAGCATAGATCTTAAACTAGTTGAGGTCATTTACGTCTCTTAAGCACCTAAGATAGTGTCTGGTACCTAGTAGGCTTTTAATAAGTGTCTATTAAATTTAATGAATGAAAACAATAATAACAGTAGTAGACACAATGTATTTATACTCTAAAATAGAGTCCCAAGGACCCCACCCTCTAATGCTTAACAAATTTTTCAATTGTTTTATGTCAACCTTGAAAAATAACTAATATTTAATATCTTGTTTTAATACTCTTAAGCAAAATAAACAAAAGGAGACTTTAAAGAATATAAATTATAGAAGATATTTTTAAGTGGAGCATGTAAATAGCTTTAAAAAGAAATATAAGAAAAGAAAAATACAGCTCAAAATACACATAGAAAGAAGTTACTAAAGGGAATCCTGTGACAATCTTCACAGTAATTAAAGTTATGCTATTGAAAGAACTGGTACATTCAAATCCTTCCTGATCCCTACTCTATATACACTAAGTGGTTTATAGCAACAAGTTCATTCTCAGGCCTTGGGGGCCTACATAAACTGAACCTTAAGGAGGCCCCAGTGGAAACATCTCAGTCCTGATGCAGTTCTCCACGTGGCTTCTCCAACTCCAGAGATTTGGCTGCCATCAGCATGGCTCCATGTGCTTGTCAACGGGAAGGTTGAGCAGAGAGTGTGCCCCGCTTCCTGGGAGGAAGACAGGAGATCCCACAATGCTCAGAAGGCCATGCCAACCTGATTGATAGGCTAGACTGCTCCCCTTCACGCAAGTTAACAAGAGATTGTCACTGCCACACCAGTGGTCAAATGAACCACACAAGCATCAGTCTCCATGACCCTGAGTCAAAAGAACTAGAGCATGCCCTGATACCACCAACTGCTTTGAAAAGGATCACATTAGAAGCTTTGGGATCGAATGAGAGAAAAAAAGATGAAACGGAATTCAAACTCATAAGAGAGAATAGGCTTACTACTCAGATAGAGACTGGTGGAACTCTGAGACCATGGCCCTTTGGGTCTGAAATTTCACTCATCCAAATAGCTCAATTTACTGCCAAACAATAGACAGGTCTGTAAGGGGGAAATGATACTAGTGACATATTCACACCTTAGAATGCTCAAGCATTTGCGACTGAGAGGGCAGCGTTTCCTCAAGGACGGAGTCCAGAAAGGCTAGAAGTGGAGGAGGGAAACAGAGGGGAGTTGAGGTAAGGGGTGTTGCCCTACTGGGATTGCAATAAATGAGATGGATCAATACTTGTGAATTGCTGAATGCAAAACTGTTGATCTGCTTTGTAAAATCTCACCCAATTGACAAGAAAAGGTTTTAAAAGAAGCAGCAACTGTGACTTACAAGGCTATCTGCTAGGCCCGTTAAATTTTAAGCAAAGAGGTCAACATAGAAGGTTATGGCAACTTTTTAAATTTTTTTTAATGAGGAGGAGTCTCCAAAGGGTTAATCTCAAAGGGTATAGGATGATCAAAGGGGCTTATTATGAGGCAATCTTAAGAAAATTGAAAATTGCCTCAATGCGAAAAAGGCCAGGACAGGTTGGCTGAGGAACTTTTCCATCATGACAATGCACCAGACAGCTCTGATATTGCCCCCTTAGACTTCTTTTTATTCCCCAAACTCAACAAAGATTGAAGATGAACACAATTTGAGTTACATGAAGATGATAACACTACTGTTTGACATGACGTAAATGGAAGGGCACAGAATGTTTTAGGGAAGGTTTTGAGAAATGAAAACACTACCTTCAGAAGTGTGTATACATAATGGAGGATGTAGCTTTTAACACTCGGACTTTCCAGTTAGTAAAGGGTTCCGTGGTTTTGTTGCAATACATTGTTTTACTTCCTGTCATTGTCAGAGTCAAAAACTGAGTGAATTTTGAGATAAAGGTAAGACAGTTACCAGCATTGTAAAATACCTTAATGTACATCCTAATTAAATGACTTACAAAAAATAAAAATGCATTGAAAAGACTAATTACCACACTTGAGCCAATAAATGTTTTTAAGCACTTCTTCAAAATGGGGAAATGCTTTACCATTGTAGACAGTGCGATGGTGCTTACCTAAACTAACTGGGAATAGAGGGGAGTGGGGGCAGGGAGGAAGGAGGGAAAATGAGGAGCTGATACCAAGGGCTCAAGTAGAAAGAAAATGTTTCGAGAATGATGGCAACAAATATACAAATGTGCTTGACACATGGATGGATGTATGGATGTATGGATGGATGGATGGATGGATGGATGGATGGATGGATGGATGGATGGATGGATGGATGGATGGATTGTGGTAAGAGTTGTATGAGCTCCCAATAAAATGATTTTTGTAAAAAGAAAGAAAGAAATTCCATACAACCCAGAAATACCATATATAACCCAGAGAACTAAGAGACACAACAAGTACAGACATATGTTCGTCCATGTCCGTTGCAGCACAGTTCACAGTAGCAAGAAGCTAGAGATAGCCCGGATGTCCATCAGTACAAGAACGGATGAAAGGAACTCGGGTGCATGCACACAACAGAATGTTATGCATCTCTTAAAAGAAGTGGTGAAACCTACCATGCAGCATGTCATGACATGGATAGAGCTGGGAAACATGCTGAGTGAAGTTAGTCAATCACAAAAGGACGAGTACGGCAAGTGGCCACGATTATAAAGATACACGCCAAGACAAAGACAAGCCTCCTACAGCGGGTGATCTACTAATCCTGTCTTCCAGTGTGTCTCTCTAATGCTTATGATCCATATATCACCCCTTATTTGTGTATCTTAAAAATCACTTCAACAGCGGAGACCAGTTCTCATGGAGTGGCGGGGGCAGGAAGAAGACCAATCAATTCCTGCCATGTAACATTGTTCTACTGTCATCCCTCCTTAAGGGGTGCTCAGTGAACCTTAGTGGAAATTTGAGTCCAGAGGTGGGGATTTTTCATTTCTTTATGTTGAGTTGTAAGCCATAGTAAAGGCTGTAGTCTTTGATCTTCATCATAAGTACTTCAAGTCCTCTTTACATTTGTGCCACCTGCATATTGAAAATTGTTACTAGATTGTTCTCTGATCTGATGCCATCTTCAACTTCTCAAATTATTTGCTCAGCATACAGATTGAATAAGTAGGATGAATGATACAACCTTGACCCACACCTTTCCTGATTTAAAATGCAACGTTTCCTTGTTTTAGTCAAACAGTTGCCTCTTATATATATGGGGGGGGGGGAGAGAGAGAGTTATAACAAGGAAAGACAAGGTTTTAGAGGGGGGCAAGTGCCAAGTCTATGGGTCAGATATCAGCCTGGAGGTTTCTCTTGACGCCCATAGCTACAGGAACTGATGAACCCAAAATTGGTAAGTCAGACAGTAGGTTGCTGGCTGCAGAGGCAAATTAATCCACAGTTTGCAGATAAAATGGCAGGTTGCTGACAACTCCCAGGATCAAAGGCAGGACAACAGGCCACTTGCTCAAGTCCAAAGAACCAGAATGAGGCAGATGTGGGATCCATAAATAACAAAAAGCAAGCTTTTCCACAGCAGTCACTTAATATTCGAAGCAGGTCATACCTGAGGAAACGTCCTTTCAGTTGATTGACTACTCATAGCAGATCTCATTATGGAAAAGATGACATAATGTTAGATCTCATTGTGGAAGATTTCTAGGTCTTAACTGACAAACCACTGAGAATCTGGGTCCAGTAAAACTGCCACAATACACAATACCTTGACTATCACAACATTTTCCTAGTATTCTTCGTTTTCAATAAAGCTCCATATAGTACTAGCAATGATAATCCACATCTCATGTCCTCTTTTCAATCTACCTTGAGCTTCTGGTAGTTTCCTTTCAATGTACTGTTGCGACACCTTTTGAAGAATCTTTAGCAAAAAATGTACTTACTTGGGAAACTAATGATATTTAAAAAATTCATTCTTTTGGATCACTCTTTGGAGGGATTGGGCATAAATCTCTTTGAGTACGTTTTCTTCCAATTTTTCTTGGCATCATCAAGTGAGTGCTTCCAGCACTTCATTTGTTTGTAGAAATCTCTCAATTGATAGTCCACCATTTCCTAGAGTTTTAGTTTAGTGTACTTCCTTCGAAACAATTGGCTTTTGATCATGCGGCATCTCCTGAGATGGTTGGACATCTGTGGATTCTTGCCATCTCTTCTTGTTGCTTCCTTGTGTTGTTCAATATTTCAAAAGGGTTTCAATCGTAGCCTTTCATATTGTATTTCTGTGAGCATCGGGAATGCTGAGCGTCTTTCCCTTTGGACTTTCTAACTTCCAGTCTTCACACATTTCATTCTATTCGTATGTTAGTTTGTCTTTTTGAGACACCCTTTGATATCTTCTGATTAACTCTTTACGTCATGATTCCTACCATTCATTCCATCGACTGTATATTTAAGAACAAATTTCAGAGTCTCTTCTGCCACCCATTTAGGGCTCTTATTCCTCTCCAGTCTTTTTTAATGAGCTTTGCCTTCTTCACAGGTGATGGATTAAATAGCATCCCACTATTTATCTGATCTTCTGTCAGGAGTGCTTGATACTTTAAGTCTGCTCTTGTGGCGGACTCTAAATTCAGACGGGATATTCTCAAGGTTGTGACTTGGCTCTCACTTTAACTTCTCTTGTTTTCATTTGCTTCAGCTTCAAATGGAATGCGCATATGGATCCTTGAGGGTCTGTTCAGTGGTAGTGACCAGGAAACTGAAAACTAAGAGTCAATATGAGACACTATTTAATACTCGTAAGATTGGGAAAACTTCTAAACTTGAAAAATACCAAGTTCTGGTAAAGATATGAAGCAAATGAAAACAAAATGATAGAATCCCTTTATAAAAGCTTTGCATCACCTAGTAAAACTGACCCTTTCATTCCCAAAATTCAGTATATTGGTCAAGGTGAGCCAACTGTATCATAATGAACTCCATATTTCAGTAATTTAAAATAATAAAATTTCATTTCTTGTTCACAGAGAACAGTATGGTGGTGGTAGGAAAGGTAGAAAATCCAATCCACAGTCATAGAGAGAGGATAAGTATTGGTGTGTGAGTCCAGGGCAGGTTTTTACAGGTGAGGTCTAGAATGTAGGCCCAGAGTGCTTCTGTTTGTAAATTGAGAGAACAATCCAGCTTTCACAAGAAAGCTCTTCTCTCCTCCCCCTGGACCAAGTAGAATGATGCCCAAACCATGCCCTAGGGCTCTGGCTTTGGATATAAAGTTTATGAAAAATAAACATGTTGCATAATGAGCTTTACAATGAACTTCTGATTAGGTGATTCAGGAATTATCTGCTTTTTATGAAGAATGTACCACACTAGTAAAGGATGAATTAAAACGGGGACACGTGTGAAAGCTGTAAGACACAAATGTGTACACTCCCAAAGTCCTCAAACATAACCAAACAAGGAAAATAGATTATACTTTAATATAAGTTTTTTAAAATTCATTACTCCTATAACTAGACTACTCAACAATTAACTTGAACTAGACCTCCTTGCTCTCAACAGAACCCTCCATCCCAATAACGAGGTTCTGCCAATTATATAAGAGCTGGTCACGTGTCTGTCTTACTCATTATTGAACCTTCAACAACCTGACATATGGCTGACATGGAATTGGCATGCAATTAATATTTGTTAGAGGAATGAATATTGTTAGCATATGCCCTTAATTAGTGGTATCCAAAATGGAAGAAAATCTACAAATTGCTATTCTACTTCTATGATGTACTAAGCACTGTGCTGATTGATGGGAACATCATAATTAAGATACAAACTCTTTCCTCAATGAATTTTCAGGCCAGAATTAGTGAGAGGCGGTGATGACAGATGGTGAACTTGAAAGAATGCCATCAAACACCTCAGAGGAGCATCTAGCCCAGCCTGGACTTCAGAAAGAAGGAATATCTAATAGAGCCCCAAAGCGAAATTAACCCAAAAAGGAGAATGAGAAGAAACAGAAATCTTAGACTCATTCACTCTGTAGAAAACTTTTTTTGAATACCCATTGCATGCTTTGATGAGTAATGTAGATACAACCGTAAATAAGGCAGCCAGCCATGGTTTCATGAAGTTTTATCTGGTGTAGATGAAAGAGGCAAGTAAAGAAAGAATAGTGTGAGTGGATTCGGACTCTAATGGATCCTTTCTGACCACAGGCAGGTATGTAAATAGACTGTGACCAGGCAGAGTGCATTGGAAGGTGCATGACTGCAGATGCATTTAAATGTAGCACTGTATCATTTGATCTCCTTCCAGGTCCATTTTAAATTTGTTCTAGTTTTTAATATTTTCTGCTTGCTTTCTAAATGGACACATTCTCTGTTGTACTTTGTTATTGTTCATAAGTTTTTAAAATGTCATCTCTGATGTGAAATCCAGGATCGGTAAGTCCATGGAGACAGTAACTGGCTTCATGGCTCCTGGCGGTTTGGCAGGCGTGTCAGGGGGAAGCGGGAGCTATTAACAATGAGCACAAGAAGGAAGAAAATGTTCTAAAACCAATTATGGAGATTATCATATACCTCTCCTTAAGATGATTCCACTACTGGACTGTATGAGTTTTTGAATTGTATCCAATAAAACTGTCACTTTAAAAAATATAGTGTGAGCTCCACTAAGGGGTATATGGATGTTTTAGAATACCTAGCTTCTCATCTAGAGCCCTGGTGGTGTAGTGGTTACGCATTAGGCTGTGATCCACATGGTCAGCAGTTCAAAACCACCAGTCCTCTCTAAGGGAGAAATACAGGGCTTTCTACTCCCATGAATGGTTGGTTTCAGAAACCCACAGAAGGTTGCTATGAGCCAGCATTGACTCAATAGCAGTGAGTTGGTTTGAGTTTGGGTTTTTTGGTGAGTTTCTAATCTAGACCCGGGGAGACCGGGGAGGCTTCCTATGTGCAGGCGAGGATACAGATGGTTTGGAAGATTATCCAAGACAATGTGCTAAAGAGTATTCCAAGAAAATGACTCAGCAAAATGGCCACCCCAGAGAATACACAGAATATGGTGTTCACTAGAACTCACTAGCGCAAAGCACTGAGGAAAGCGGGAGGTAGGAAAAGGCTGGAGGCGCCCAAGTTAAGACAAGGTAAACATTCCTGCTAAGAAATTCAACTGTGTTTCTCAGTACCATTATTCACAACTGAGCCATAGTCTAAGGACCGCAAGAGTCAAGTGTGCTCATGAAGAGACTGCGTCAAATGCTTGCTCTACCCTTCCCCAGCTGTTGACGATATAGGACGTTGGGCAAGTTTACTCATCTCAACAATCCTCAGTTTTCTCGCCTGTAAATTGGAGAAAAAGAACATGCTTCTCTCATAAGGCCACTTTGAGGGTAAGTGGCCTGCGTAAGCAAGGCACTGAGCGCCATGCCTGGAATAGTCAGTGCTGAATAAATGAAGTTTGTTTTCCTTCATCTGCTTTTGGCTCCATGCTCTCCTGCTTCCTGAATTTTCCCAATCAGCAATATGTTGTTGTTGTTGTTGTTGTTGTTATCATCATTATTATTATCAATGATCACAATTATTTTCTTTCCAGAGCACGTCAGAGTCTAGGCCCTTTCTAGCCGCCGCCACCCCACACACACTAAATGGCAACCACTGGCTGTGTGTGTCACGGACGTTGTTTCCACTGAGATGCGTTCTTACATATAAAGCTGTTCACAAGAAACTTAGGGGGAAACGACAAAGGACAAACACAGGCTTTCAAAGATGATTCATGGATACAATTTCTCAGAGTTGCATTTTTTCCCCTGCTGTGGCTGTGGGTGAGAGAGAGAGAGAGAGACACCAGAAATGGCTTTAGCCAACATGAGTTTTTCCCTCCCTTCAACATCTCAAATGGCTTATTGGCCTAAAGCGCCAAAATCCTCACCATAAAAAGGAAGCCGGGGGGAAAAAACAGAACTTCTTCTCTCATTAAAAGGCTAACAGGGGTGTTTGTTTGTTTAAAGAAAGAAATAAAATGCTAACAGAAATAGCAAGCTAACACAGTGCAACAGTGTAGGAGATCGGTGTGGGACTCTGGCCCTAGCAGAAAGAGACAAAAGGGAAGGGAAAGACAGGGTTTGAATCTCAGGTAGATCACATTCAAGGTTTTCAACCTTGGTTAATGCTGAATCTCTCCCTTCAGCATCAAACATAATGACTAAGCTGCCGCTCTGTGACCTTGTGACAAGAATGAACTCAAAGTGAAATGCAAGTGATGGACTACAAGTGGTTAAACTCCACACAAATATCACGAAAAGGTGGACTGGAAGTTGGGGTGGGAAGGGACAAGCGCAGCCTGCACACTGCGGAGTGCCACATGTAGCCCCAAATAGAAGCAGATGTATTTGATGGTGGAAACAACTTAGGGGAAAAACAAATTAAATTCCACCCATCACGACTCTATCTTTCCAACTCCAGGTGGGGAGAAGAGTTTCAAAACACAAACGTACTCCATGGACAGATTATAAAAGCTTTTCTGACAAGGAGTTTTGAAAATTAAGCCAAAGAATGGCATTTTGAAAGTGTGTATAGCCTTGGGGAAATAAAATAGTATTCATGTTTGGTTGTGAGCATCATGGTACCAGGTTCCAGTGTAGGTGACACTTTCGGTGAGAATTCCAACACACACCATCATTAGTTAGGGTTCAATGCTTGCCTGACTGATGAAATATTTCTAGTTAGTTCCTGAGAATGAGCTGCCTGCTAATCCCATCAGCCCTGAATTCAGAAGGAAGAGTCACTCTTGTTCTTTGGAAGGCTGGGCAGGCACCAGCCACGTTCACCTGACATATAAATTCCAAAGTAATGAATTCCCTCATCAGGTAAGAGAAACATTTCCTTCTCAGCTATTTCAGACCCATTGCATAGATCGATAACTGTCCTGAGCAACTTTATCAGCACCAGAAGGGTGCAGAAGTTGTCCTTTTCTCACTAAATATTAGCAATGTTGACATCAAACTTGGAATACACAGCCTCAGGAGGCACTTCCTCCTTATAGAGAGCACAGTTAGGGATGCTTGATTAGCATATTACCCAATGGACAGCACACAACTAGCTATCTAAATGTGTTGAAAATGTGATCTCAATCCTTTCAGAGAAATGTCAACAGGGATAATTTTTCAAAAATAAGTTACCTACCCATCTATGTTTTTCTGGGCCTGATGCTACTGGAAATAAATATTTTTTCCAAAACATTGATAACTACATATTCTCAGGAGAGTTATAGAAGCAAAATATTTTTTTAAGTAGAACTGTCTTTCAAAGAAATAAAAATCGGATTACTTGGCAAATTCTCTCCTGCTTGCTCAAAGTCTTCTTAACCCCTTCTGTGTCCTGTGAGCCTTTCTGACTAACAGGATTCCATCTTCTTCCCAATTCAATCACCATCCCGTCACATCCCAGATCCTGAAGCACGGAACTCAATGCCGTGTCTTTGTCCTTATACTCCCTGACATTGAACAGACTCATTTGAAAAATTAAATCCCTTCATTGAGATTCAGCCAATTTTCTGTTATTCATGCCATAGCTGAAGGAGCTAAAAGTGGTGAGAGGTCAGAACTGAGCTGCGAATCACAAAGTCAGTGGTTTGAACCTACTAGCTGCTTCCCTAACGAAATGTGAGGCTATCTACACCTATAAAGATTTAAGGTGTCAGAAATCCAAAGTGACTATTTTACCCTCTTCCCGTGGGGTCACTACGAGTCAAAAGCAACCCGATGGCAGAGAGTTTACTATGTTTTCATCCTTATCTCTGGTCTGACTCAGCCTGACACTCAAGAAATGCTGAGTAAAATTACCATTAACAAATCTAAAGAGGCCCCTCCATCATGACAGTGAACTATGAGATGTAAGAAAATGATGCTCTAAGGAGGAGAAACAAAGTATTTCAAAATTAAAATACAGTAACCATTAACCTTATGAAAACTCCCCCTGGCCTATCGCCTTCCAGACCATCATTGCTGATACTTCCAACTAGTCGGATCTGTATCTACTTTCATCAATCGATTCACAGAGGTAGTGGAGAGGGAGCTGGTGGAATAAATGCAGGGCTACAAATTGTGTTTTTATGTTGAAATTCAGAGGACTGCCAAGTGAGTACAACACTGCCACGTGGTACAAAATGGTAACGATTTATTTGATCCAATGCATCAAATGGTCAAAGGCTCTCTCTGAGCTTCTCTCCTAAAAGGAAAAGCAGATAAGCAGGACATGCACGTAGCTGGCAGAGCAGCCTGTGAGTGTCCTCTCGTCCAATCTGGCTTTGACTGAAGACATGTACCCACTGCAGTCAGCTTTGTGCCGTTTCCTCCTATGCCTTTCATCGCCTCTGGAGTATGAATGGTGCTTTTCTTTTTCCTTTAACTTTCTGGGCCTGATATGACATACAACATTGCTGTCATTTGTAGTCTGTGTTTGAAAAAAAAAAAAGCATTCATCCAACTCGCCTTTGATAGTGCTGAAGTTCTGGGGGAATTTCACGGAATCTACTACTGTACTTGAATTCATATTTACCTTTATGAAAACTTCTTTTTTCATGAAGGAAACTGCCAAGCTTCCTGTAAGTGAAGACTTTCTCCAACTGCCTAGAAAAGAGGGTGGGGAAGCCAGATCAGAGAGACCCTCCTCCGTATCCCTTCCCTGCAGAGCATCTCTGCTGAGCTAGTCTTCCATCCTCATGCCCATTGTCTGGGAAGGCAGACCATCCAGGGAGTAGTCCCTCTTTTCTACAACTCAGACACAAAGCTGGTCCCTGCCCCTCCCCCCCAACCCCCCACTCCCCACACACACCATCACCCAACCCCTTTTGGTAATCATGTGAAAAAGAAACATGCAAACATTGGGGCTTGGCTGAAGTGCCTCACTTCCACTGTGACTTACCTGGGTAATAATGTACAGACAAAGTTGTTGGTATTCTATGCAATATCCATGCATTTGTAATTAAATGTTTTATTTAGCTAGAGAAAATAAGTACCCCTATATTTGCTAGGAAAGAAAGGAGTTAGAAAAAATAATAGGAAACATAAACTTGAATTCATTGGTAAAATGAAGAGAGAATAATTGAAATTTAAATAGCCATGTTCATGAGTGTTTTCAGTATAGATGTGATTAAGCAATGAACTATCCATTTTTAATCATTTGTCAGGCACAGGGTTAACTACTTTGTCTACGGCAACTAGACATGTCATTTAGTTTCTAAGATATCACTAATTTTTTTTCAGATTTAAAAACTGAAGCTCTGAGAAGCTAAGTAAAGTGTCCAAGTTATGGGAGACTGTTAATTTTGAAACCTGTGTTTGATTCCAAGGAAAAGCCCCTCCAGGGAGCGAGCAGAGAGAGGGCGATGAGTATAACTGGGGACACGTGATGCCCTGGGAAAAAGAATGACACTACCCTTTTCGGACTGGAACTGGAAGACCCAGGAGATGTGAGTGAGCATTTACACCCTGCCCCAAGGGAATTGTCCTAACCAGAAAGAAGTGCATCCTCTCCCAGCCCAATCAAGTAAAGAGCAAGAGCTACCAAAGACACTGTACAGACTTTGACTTGGTTTTAATAGTATTTGAAAGACCCTCAGAAAGGGGGACATGTGGAAGTAATCTCTGACCACTAAGTGTGAGGGAGACACCAATTCCCCATCCTCGTGTTTCCACTGAAGAGAGCACGTCTTCTCAGTGGAAGAATAACTCTAGTCTTTGCAGGGGAATGGACTGTCTGACCACATTTGAGAGATTTCTTGAGTCATGATTTCTTTGCTTAAAAGCACTGTCTTCTTGCCTCCTTCTTTCACTTTGTGCTTTCGCAGTGAGCACTTCTGAAGGATGCTTTCAGAACAAAATGACAATATTAAGAGGCAAAGAGAATCCAAGGAACTTCTGGGTAAAATAGCTCGTGACACCGGGGGTGGTGTCCCCATCGTGGATTGGATCAGTGAAGTAGCCAATTATTTTAAATGTATAACCGCTCAGGATCCCTGGTGAAGCTGTTGGGTAAATACTGGATTGCTAACTGCAAGGTAAGCATTTCCAACTCACCGGCTGGGCTACAATAAAAAGATGAGGCTGTCTGCTCCTGTGGTGATTTATAGCTTCAGGGACCCTGAATAGAGCTACTATAAGGTGGAATGGACCAAATGGCAAAGGATTTGGCCACACACTGGAGTCCCTGAGTGGTACATTCATGGATGTTACAATCTTCAAGTCGTGCAGTCTTTGTCAAATTCCTTTTCTGAGTTATTCCTCCCCAATTAACATTAACTCATTGTCCCCTAAATTTCTTTTATCTATTCTTCCAAATTACTATTGTCAATTTAGTCCCACTTAGATCTCACAAGAGCACAATGTTCAAGGCAGACACTCACTGATATGCTTTTTCTTTACTTCATAAACCAGAGAAATGGGACTGGTAGGCAGATCACATAATTTCTAAATCCAGAATACTTGCTTCAGGATGATAAATAATCATTCTATGTTGGCTTTACTGCCTCTCTGCTAAAATTTTCTAAATATTTGTCTGCAAGACTCTCAAATCTGTTGGTCTGCTTTCATAGCACCATATTTGTAATATTTTCTCCCAAAGTAGTCAATCCTCACCATTAAATAGAATAAACTTCAGCAGTTCTCAACCTGTGGGTCATGACCCCTTTGGGAATCGAGCAACCCTTTCACAGGGGTTGCCTGATTCGTAAGAGTAGCAAAATTACAGTTATGAAGTGACAACAAAAATAATTTTATGATTGGGAAGTCACCACAGCATGAGGAACTGTATTAAAGGGTCACAGCATTAAAAAGGTGGAGAACCACCAAACTATATGAATTAAAACATCAGCGATTCTTTTCTTCTCAAGTTTTATTCACATATAATTCATATATCATATCATTCAATAATTCACTCACATAAAGAAGAGTGGTATAATCATCACCACAAAGAGTTTGAGGACATTTTATTCAATATTATACTCATTGTTATTCGCTCCTGATTCAATATTATACTCATTGTTATTCGCTCCTGATTTTCTCACAAGATCCCCTATTACACTACCAAGGAACCATTAACCCATTTATTGTCTTTATAGATTTACCTATCTTGGGTTTTTAAAAAACAAACAAAAAATAATAAAATTTAAAAGACAACCAAAAACAGAAACAAAACAGAAACCTAACAAGAATAAAAAAAGTAAAATCAAGAAAAACCTCAACTGACCCCAATTCCAACTACATGGACAGCTTCCCCTTTCCCCAGAAGAATTCACTTCAGAGGACAGCACTGAAGCTAGAGCTCAGGGAGAGGGACATGTCTGATCAGAACACACAGGAGCAAATGAAGGGGGAGGAGAGAGAGTGTAGCACATCCTGGCACACCAAGCCTTGAGGAGGATATCCCTGCTCAGAGCAACCAATGCAAAGAGAGGACCATATGGCAGACCCCACTATGAGACATGACATACCTCACTGACCCATGGCCCTGCGGGGACCACACTGCAGACACAGTGTGGGAATAGTGCCTGATCTGACCCCACCACACGAAGGCCAAAAACTAAGGGCGTACAACAGAACAGCAAGGGGAACAGAGCAAGGAAGTCCAAAGGGAGTACCAAAAATAGACTTCGGGGTCAGGACGTAGCACCCATCAGACTCAAGCAAAAAAAATACTCCTAAAAGTCAACAAATAGAAGTGATTTACAGGCTTTTTTTTCTTGGTCATTGTTTTTTGTTGCTGTTTTGTTTTGTTTCGTTGCTTTGTTTTGCTCTGTCTTATTTTTGTGCATATTATTATCTCTGCAGGTCTATCTAAATAAGACAGGCGGGATAAACAATCTGGAGGAGAAAACAACAGAAATGACATTTCCAGAGGGACATGGGAGAGGGGGAGGTGGGGGAAAGGAAATGGGTGTTAACAAATCCAGAGACAAGGAAACAACACATGATCCAAAATCGGTGGCAAGGAGGGTGTAGGAGGCCTGGTAGGGCTTGATCAAGGGCAATGTAACGGAGAGGAATGACTGAAACCCAAATGAAAGCTGAGCATGACAGTGGGACAAGAGGAAAGTAAAAGGAAATAGAGGAAAGAACTAGGAGGCAAAGAGCATTTATAGAGGTCTAAATACAGTCATGTACATATATAAATATATTTATATATGATGATCATGTACATATATAAATAAATTTATATATCATGATGGGGAACTAGATCTATGTTTTCCCATATATAGGTTTATGTTTATATTTATAAGTTTTGTATTAAGGTAGCAGATTGATATTGGGCTTCCACTCAAGTACTCCCTCAATGCAAGAACACTTTGTTCTATTAACCTGGAATTCCATGATGCTCAGCTTCCTGACACGATCACTGAAGACAAAGCGAGTGCACAAGCAAATGTGGTGAAGAAAGCTGATGGTACCTGGCTATCAAAAGATACAGCATCTGGGTTATTAAAGGCTTGAAGATAAACAAGCGGCCATCTAGCTGAGAAGCAACAGAGCCCACATGGAAGAAGCACGCCAGCCTGTCTGATCATGAGGGCCGATGGGATCAGTTATCAGGTAACAAAGAACAAAATATCATATCATTGTGAATGAGGGGGAGTGAGAGGTGGGTACCCAAAGCCCATCTATAGGCAACTGGACATCTCCTTACAGAAGGGTCTAAGGAAGGAGACGAGCCCATCAGGGTGCAGTATAGCAATGATGACAAATATAACTTTCCTCTAGTTCTTTAATGCTTCCTCCCTGCTACTATCGTGATCCCAATTCTACCTTACAAATCAGCTATACCAGAGGATGTACACTGGTACAGATAAGAGCTGGAAACACAGGGAATCCAGGACAGATGAACCCCTCAGGACCAGTGGTGAGAGTGGCAATATTGGGAGGGTGGAGGGAAGGTGGGGAAGAAAGGGGGAACCGATCACAAGGATCTCCATATAACCCCATCCCTGGGGACAGACAACAGAAAAATGGGTGAAAGGAGATGTCAGACAGTGTAAGATATAACAAAATAATAATAATTTATAAATTATCAAAGGTTCAAGAAGGTGGGGGTGGGGCACGGGGAGGGAGGGGAAAAATGAGGAGCTAATATCAAGGGCTCAAGTAAAAAGAATGATGATGGCAACAAATGTGCTTGACACAATGAATGGATGCATGGATTGTGATAAGAGCTGTACAAGCCCCCAATAAAATTATTTTTTTAAACTCAATTGATAAGAAAGCAAAAATTATTAAAAACTAGAAAAATTTTAAATGGATCATAAACAAGGCCAAATGAGAGGGCACTAAAAGTTAACCTAACGGCTTCTGCAGCAATCCAGAGCCTATGTTAACTTTGAAATATGTTTTTCCACAATCTGGAAATTCCAAATGATATAGGTCTTCCCTGATTTAAAAAAAAAAAAAGGTTTGGAACTGTGAAACAAACACCCAGCAAAGGGTGTTGCCTAGATGTGTAACAGCAGGAAATCAGACAGGATTTACATTTGCAACTGGTGATCTGCAAAGCAGCCAGGGTGCTTAAAAGTGAAGCTACAAATGGGAAGTCTCACACTCTTGGGTTTGTAATGGAGAAGCATGTGGTAACTCAAAATTTTTACATTTGTCCACACTCAAAATACTAGACACCATTTCAAATTCAGATTTACAATGCTCACGTGAGAGCGGTATGCTCATTTGAATCACATGAGTGTTGCAGGTTTTCAGTGTCTATGTAACAATGTCAATGATTCACCATTGTTAATATTCTGAAATCTGGTGAATAAATTAAGCCAGTTGCATCCTGTAGAATAACCTCAAGAATGCTCCTGTTGCACAACAAAATTGATGACCAGGTATAAATCCCCAATATAATTACGTCACTGTGTAACTTACTACGCACCCATCCATATAGTCATTTGCTACATGAGAAAAGCCATATGTTAATAATATTCCCTTCAGACATGGAAAAATGACCTCCTTCCACAGAAACAAATAAATACAATACTAGTATTTAATGACTTTCATTCCGAAGCAAATTTTAGCAAGTTTTGTTTTAATAGAGCCAATACTTTTAATTTAATGAAACAAAACCAATGCCTCTTATAAAGTCAAACAATTTAACTATAGCCAACCAACTCCTTATATAAAAGAATAAAGTAGATTCATATTAAACCATTGTAGCGCAATAAGTTTTATCAAGCACACTAGGATGTGAGCTATAAAACAGAATCATTTCAAGTGTTGATTCTTTTGTATTTGATGGTAGTAATATCTTTTCCTTGCAGATTCTCACCACACACGATTTCAAAGGCCGGAAGAAAAAGGGAATGCCTGAAAGGGTAATTACAGAGCTGGATAGATACATGATAAAGGATTAAAATAAATGATATAGATGAATTATGGATGCTTCCCTTGAAGGCTGGCTGCTTTCTGCCCTAGAATTTAACTTCTGTTTGATGTTCTTCACTTTGTGTCAATGTATGAACTACTGTTAAGATAGATAGCAGCGATTAAAATAATTCATCCATCTGCTTATAATTAAAGACTGGGTTAAATGTAATGACAACTTTATCGAGCAGGCTAGCTGTCTTCTAAAAAGGAGGTTGACACCTCAACAATTTCTCCAGCAGATCAAATCTCCGAGCTTATAGTTCAAATGTTTTTCATTCAGATATTGGGCATTTTAATCAATTATTCCACTGGAGAAATATGTTTAACTTATTTCCTATATTAACCAAAAACCATCAACTAATTTGGTGATAATCCCATAGGGTGAATGAGGGGAAAAAAAACAGCTTTTGATACCATCGTTATAAGTTTATCTGTGAGAGATACATGAGAGATGATTTTATTAAGGTACTCTACATTGAAAAATTATGAGAAAAAATAAGATGAGATGGTTTATGGCAAATTAATTGCTGGATACGTTGTTATTTTAGAATCAAGAATGAATTTCTGTGTTTTGTTTTTTATTTATTGTCATTCTGCAGTAAACAGAACACTCTAGTTATATGTCCAAATAAATATTTGAACCCACAATGGGGGAAGATATTAAAAATGCTATGGCTCTGAATAAATAAGATTTTTAATATTTTGTTTGATACACATTCTCCCTTTTCTCAGTTAGATACACACACAGAGATCTATTGCCACATTTGCTATGAAAGTTGTTTTTTCACACGATACATTGTGAATGTCTTCGACATATGTATTTTAAAGATTTTAATAATGGAGCCAGTAATTTTGTATTCAAGAGAAAATAAGAAACCAAAACCTTTTCTCAAAATTATTGATTATCTGATAGGTACAATTTACCAAGATACCAAAAAAGCTAAGGATAAAAGGAAAAGTATGAAAATATACCTAGAAGTGGTTTGATATTTTCTGATAATTATCATGGACCATAATAAATTTATAAATTTACTAAAACTTCAAACTAATAAATGGTTCATCAATAACCTCTTTTAAATGTGTTTGCCAAATCATGTGAATAAATCATTTCTTTTAATTTACTTTTCCATTTAAAATAATGCTTGAAAGCATATCTTCTGGGCAGGAAATAAAAACTTGCACCAGAAAATATTCTAATGTAATTCATCAAGTGCATTAATATGAAGTGGTTTTATTTAGGAGAGTAAGAGTTAAAATTCTCAGTAGAAAATATTTTTATGAAAAAAGTATGCCTATCTTACAGCATCAAACATGATAGGCTATTAAGACATATGTATTGGTAATTGAAAATATGCCTTATTTTTGCTGCCAACTGTTTTCTACTAACACTGGAGGGCTAAATGAAGGTGTCATCATGACTTTACAAATGACAGGTCTCTTCCAGAGTTAAATATGAACATCATATAAGAATAGGATACCATGAGTAAATACATAGTTATATCAAGTGACCTGGTTGTCGGCCAAGTCAACTGGATTAAATTAATGCACTAGATAAATGAGTGTGCCCATCAAAGTGGGAATTGATTATACAGGAAACTTCATGGTCACTGGCCAGCAAGCCGTAATGCAAGAAAAAGGCTTAGACATTGTAGGTGACATGTTTCTAAACTCAATGACAAGATTATTCCTAGGTAGAAATGGATGCAGCATGAACTCAATAGATCTGTTTATATGTGCTCCCATTGACAAAATGACTTGTATTTTCATATCAGTAAGTATTGGCTTATTCCTGTTAGCCATCTGTTCTTCCAACACCCCATAGCTTAATACTATGCTTCCCAGACAACCTTCCAATTCCCAAGTCAATGACAGGGTAAGAAAAGGGGCTGGCCTGGCCCTACAAATGTACACATTCCACATGCCAATGATTTCACATGATCAATGAGCCCAGTGAGGAACCATATAGCTTGATGATGAAGAAAATATGAACTAATCATAAATGTCCATTATCTTGGTCCACAAGACAGCTCTACTTTTCAATTGTGGAGTAATAAACTATGCTTCTTATCTATGTGAGGTTTCAGTAGTGAAGTCAATGTTTTAAAGCCTAATCAGCGCTGAATAGATATCAAATTATTTAAAGGCAGAGGAAGCCTGCTCTTAGTGGCCTCTGACCTCACATCCATTTCTCTCCCCTAATATTGAGCATAGGATTGCACAGAGAGACCATCGATCAGTACAGAAATGACACTCCATGGAACATGGCCCAGAGAAGATGTGAACTGGGTTCTCTTAAGAGAACTCCAACAATAAAACCTGAGCTCACCTGAATAGCACTGAGAGTGCGAGCTAGCTCCAAAGCTCTCCATTTAAGTTTGTATCGGCTCTCACATAACGAAGCTATGCAGGGCTCCGTGCAACAGGCTGAAGATTCCTTTCCCAAGAATCTAGGCATCTACTGGTTACAACGCACTAAGGAAGCGCCATCAGTGTTGCATGGACTAAAGGGGAGGGAGCACCAAACCAGACTGCCATCAAGTGCCAAGGCGGAGCTGGGGACCTTGTTAGGGATAAGTCAAAATCGCTCCCGGAGCATACAAAGCCAAGAAGACACAACAAAGACTACGATCGTCCTATAAACAATAAATAAAATTTATTTACTGTCAGAGGTATTATAAATAATACACAGCTTTAAATATAAATATGTATGTGTATATGTATATATATATATACACAGAAAGCTATACATGGGTTCTATGTAAATACTACATAATCTGAGCATCCAGGAATTTGAATCCAACAATTTGGGAAGGAGATGAAATGTCCAATCCCCCTGAATATAAAGGGATGAGGGAGAGCTCTACTTGACACTTTGATTTCATTTTCCAAATTAGTTTATAAGAGAAAACATATCAATTCAGTATCTCATATGCATATGAGAGCAAGCTATTGAATAAAGAGGATAGAAGGGATGCATTTGAATTATGGTGCTGGCAAAGAGTATTGGCTGCCAAAACAAACACATCTACCTTGGAAGAAATACAGCCGGAATGCTCCGTGGAAGAGAGAAGGGAGGGTCTGTGCCTCCGGGTTCGGAGCATGTCAGCAGGAGAGACAAATCCCTGGAGAAAGATACCATGCTTGGGAGAGTAGAGGGGCAGCGAAAAATAGGACGATGTTTGATGCGATGGAGTGAGTTGGTGGCTGTAATAATGGGCTCAAAATGAGTCATCGAGAGGATGGCCCAGGGCTGGGCCATGTTTCCTTCTGTTGTGCTTCGGGTCACCATGAGTCACAACCAGCTTGAAAGCACCGACCAACACCAGCTCATGCAGCTTCTGATTATCCTTTCTTCTTACTAGAGCTGCAACTTAATGATTCTAAATATATCCATCCACCGATCCTCCTTTGCTACTCAATAAAGTATTTTGTACCTGTTCTTCAGTCATGTCATAGAACAAAATGCTAAGCTATTTGGGAGTGATTTGAGTTCATTACAATTACTGATCACTCTGAGTGGTTCGAGAGGGCGAAACATAGTTGACAGGATCAAACTTGCTCCAGCTTAAACTGAGCCAGGTTTACACCAAGGTCCCCAAAGATGAAAGGCTAATGTCTCAACTCTTGCTCAGTTTCAAAGACCATTATGTGCTTAATCATGTTGTAAACGCAAAGGCAGCGTTGAAAAGAAAACCACTTGAGTTTTAAATAGTTAGCCATGTGAGCGAATGTACATAAAGAAGGAGGTCTTCTTTTCCCAAAAATAGGAGTTCAATGAGAAGTAGAGAAATACCCACCCAACAGAAAAGGGGATCTTCCCGATGTGGAGTTTCAACATAAAAGAGTTTAGTTTCTTCTTTACCCTCAGACTCATGTAAGATTCGCTCCACTTTCCCAAACACTAACCAATAATAAGACTAAGACAGACCCCATATCAGGCCTGCTTTGAGTAGACTTGAACAGCCTTCTCTCTATGATAATACTAACATCACCTTGGCTAATGTCCAGGGCAGAGAAAAACAATGGGCACACACATGAATTACATTTGTTTATATTCCCTGCCCAAAGCTGTGATTTAAAGAAGCCATCCTACCTTAATCACAAACACTTAGCAAATGAAAGTTGCTGATATTTGTCAAGTAAGTGTGAACTTCTTTGGTCTGGCACAAAGTCAAGCTAAGTAAAGGTTTTCATATAGAACTGTCTCAAGTCAAACAGAAGGTGTAATTAGACAATTAAATAATGCATAAGGAACACCTGGGTAATTTGTTACCTAGCTAATATTTAAGCCACGTAATATAGATTTTGTTTGGTAGACATTTTATAATTAGTGCATATAATGACACTTGAGTGTGTGATATTCAATTTTGAAGATAAATAATACCTTTCTTAAATCAAGAGTTACATTTCTTAAAGATGATATACCGTTTTAGTCTTTCATAAATACTTGTCTTATAATCTTTAAGAAATCCAACTCTCTTGATATAAGAAAAGTATTATTTACCATCCAAAGCCATTGTGGTGATTTACAAGGAATCCTGGTGGTGGCACAAAGATCAAGTGCTCAGCTGCTGGCGAATACATCAGTGGTTCAAAGCCACACATCAGCGCCACTGGAGCAAGAGGTGGCCACCTGTTCCCATAAAGACGGTTGCTACCAGGTGGTGTCAAGCCAGTTCTAACTCATAGTGATTCCAGGTACGACAGAAGGAAACCCTGCTTGGTCTTGCGCCAGCCTCGAGTGGGACAGTTTCACTTTCTGGTATAGGGGCTGCTGTTAGTCAGAATCCACTGGAACGCACCCAACAATGGCGTCATCTTTGAGCACTGAAAAATGTAATGGTATATTTAAAAAACCAAAAAACACCTTCATTAAGTTGTCTTCATTACTGTTTCTAATCTGGGGAGGGGGTGCGGGGGGAGGAGTGGGGAGAAGATTTCTTCAAACACTAGGGCAAAACAGTAGCAGATTGTATTAAATACATTTTCAGATAAGTGGTTCGATTTGAATCTCTGCACCTCTCCATTTTAAGTATTTGTTATAAGTCTATTGATTCACTCAGATGCTCAAGTAAAGTGTCGCTCCGAATATCTAACTTTAAGCTTTGCGGCTGCAGTGTGAAATGTAGTCGATTCACATGGCCCTTCATTATGGGGGGGTGTTCTGGTGTTCTAAGTCTCTATGCCTCGGTGCTTGGAGCCCAGTTCTGGGAGAGTTCTCTGCATTGCACTGGAGAGTGGTCCAGTAAAGCAATGAGGCTTTGCTCACACTGGAGCAAGAGGCTGGGTGGAGTGTCGAGGAAGCCTCCGAGCCAGAGCTGTGCAATCGCACAGGATCAGCACTCCAAGGGCACCGCACATGCTTGGACACCCCGCTGTCACGCTCATAAAATGTTTATTTTTCCCTTTAAATGTGCGTTCTGTATTTGATGCCCAATGGGACAATGGAGCGTGTGTGTGAGCATGGGAGCCATGTCAGGCAGCTGTGCAGACACACACTCCAGATTAAGCCCAGGGTCCATGTCAGGCAGCAGGCAGCATGCACTCCGAACTGTTGACCTGACCGTCTGTGGCTCCCGTGCCTGCCTGGGACAGTGTGCGCTGGCTCAGAATTGGAGAGGCAGCAGCGTCTAGGACCTGGGCAGGGCTGATGGTGGCAGCAGCAGTGGTGGCAGTGGCCACGGTCCCCAGAGAGAGAAGGACCTCTGCAGAGAGCAGGTCTGGGATCCTGTGTGGGAGGCTCCTGGCCCATCCACCCTCAGATTCCACCCACTGTCTGTGCCTCCTGCCAGAGGGGGAGCTGCTAGGCAGGACATTTTCACTCGGAAAAGTTGTCTATAAACAATCAGAAAAATCACAAACATGGCCAGTGTACTAAGGTACATATCAGAGGGCTATTTCGAAAGCAGTGCACAGTAGCTATCCATAAGCTTGCACCCGATACACATGTAAATGTTGGCACGATCAATAGGAAGGAATACTGCTTTCACGTGAAATTTCAAATGAAGAATTAACAAAGGAGAATTGTTGAATTCGTTTTTCCTTGAAATTGAAGATTTGTGGAACTGAACTTGTCCCTGTGGTAGAATCAGCCAGTTAAGATCAAAAGAGCAGCATTTACCCTAAGACAAAATTCAATGTTATGGGGGGAAAAATAGAGGAACAGAAACAGGGGGCAAAAAAAAAACCAGAATAAAGGTTGGTACATCGAGGGGATGGCAATGAATGAAATGCAACAGAATGTGTATGGATTGTTGAAAGACTGATGATCTGTTCTAAATCCCCTAATTCACGACGAAATGCCTTTTAGAAATAAACTACAGATACTATGATGACATGTATTTTAAAGTGTTTTAAACTACATACAAATCACTGGTCTACTTTAGCTCTCTTAAACCACTTCCATGAGTTCAGGAATGTCGGCAGAAAAATTAAAATGCCATTATGTAAATTCATATTTTAAAGTTAAATTCAGAGGACATGAGTCTAATTCAAATGAAGACTGAAATCTATTTAGAAAAAAAAATGTTCCCCAAGAATCACCAGTTCTAAATCATCAGTACTAAAATTTCAAAATAATTTATCAAAAATGGCCCCATATTTTCACATGTTAAATACCCTTACCAGCCCTGGCAGTGCTGTCAAGTAAGTAATGGACTGCTAAGCACAAGGTTGGGGATTCAAATCCACCAGCTACTCTTCAGGAGAAAGATGAGGCTATGGTGCTCCCATAAAGATTTAGAAACCCGGTACAAGGTTGCTATGCGTCAGAATCAACTCCATGCTGATTGGCAGCGGGTTTAGTTTTTCTTTCTGGTTTTTAACAACCCTGGGGATCGTCAAGTCAACAAAATATCCTTCTCAAAATGAAAAAGATTGTTTGTTAATGATTTTGATTTTGCCAAGAGCAACTTGCATTACTTTCAATTGTACCAATTGAACATGACATTTCTAGAAGTCGAAAATCTCTGTTGACTTAACAAATGAGTTTCCAAAAAAGTAAGAAAACCCAGCATAGATGAAGAAAGCACATCGCCACGTTTTGTAATTTAATGGGTCACACAAGAACATGACACCTGTCTCGGTTTCTGTTGCTGTAACAAACTCTCCCAAAGGGGATTGTTTAAGACAACACAAAATGATGGCAGCAACATATGTACAAATGTGCTCGACACATTGGATGGATGGATTGTGATAAGATATGTAAGAGTCCCCAATAAAATTATTTTAAAAAAACAATATCACAAGTATATTCTCTCATGACTATGAAAAGAGAAATCTGAAATCAAAGTCATGCTTGCTCGTTGATGGATTTCTTTTCAGGAAGAAATGGTGAGCCCTGATAGAATGGAAATACATCTTAGAAAGGTATCTTTCAACTTCCTAATTAATACCCAAATTGTAACAATTAGCAAGCAAGCAATAGGAAGCAAAAATTATTTTCTCCTAACACAAAAACTTACAAGTGAATCTGATAGCTCTCAGTTAGATTAAACCCAGAGAAAATTGCCTGCAAAAGAAAACTCTCAGATGAGTTATTGGCCCCATATTTTACTTAGTATTTACATTGTAGTTCCCTTAAATGTTCAAAATATTAAGTTCCATACTACCAAGAAAAAGAAACAGCTATGATAGGACTGCACTTCTTAAGAATACTCTTACTTAATATTTTGGAGAGTTGATAATTCTCTTAAAGCAAACTAGCTAAGATGTTTGAAGTGGATATTCCATTTAGAAACCACCCAAAATAATTTGCTGACCCAAAATAGTAATTGGGTTTTGATCTTAGAATAATATTAGATTAACCTGTCTTGTAAATGTAAAATGATTTTGGATGTGTAAAGTAACTTTGAAATACATTGCTTACTAAGAGCTTGCAATGCAAAACATAGTCCCTCTAAGTATTCCTACAATTTTTGATTGTACATGAATCCAGTCATATTAGAAGAAAATAGTATACACAAAAGAAAATAATATCCAAGCGAGAGGAAATTTAAAGAGAATATTTAATAACATAGAAATATAACTATGAGACAATATTAAGTGAAGAGCAAGTTATAAATCAGCAAGCATTCCAAATTTCATTTCTCTAACTTTAAAATACATACCTATATGTGAGATACAATGTGTATCATACATAATATTTAGAGAAAAAGAAACATGGATGCTATAAAGTAACATCCTAATAGTGGTTATCTATTAGAAAAAATAATGGCTACTATGTACAAAATTTTTATTTTCTCCTTTAATTTTTTTCATTTTAAAACATTCCTGCAATAATATTAAGTTAATTTTGAAATCTTAAAAACGTATGTAAATCATACAACAAGTCACTGGAAGGAGATACTTCTATTAGCCTTTGAAATCAAACTTACAGAAGAAATAAACATAATTTTGATCTAGAGCAAATTATGTGCAAATCTAGATTTTGAGAAGGTAACTCAGTTAATACTTGCTTCTTTTATGTCAAATTTTGATATTATCAATAGAGTGACTATATTATTTTCATCTGTGTTTGTTATCAATAATGAAATAGAAGCATAAACCAGACTGTCCCAGGAAAACCAATTTACCAATAAGACCTGTTAGCACAGAAGTATGCCATCACAATATTCAATACACCTACTCTTCATCTATCAGCTACCTCATTATCTGACAATTCACATTTACATTAGTAAAAAAATCTATTTAAGAAATATTTTGCAAATTAACAAAGTATGTCTGCTACTTAAAATGCTGAAGTAAGACAAGAGAGATACACTGCTATGATGCTTAAGGTTATGTGTCAACTTAGCACACGATTCTCAGTGGTTTAGCAGGTAGGTGATGATGTGCTTTGGGTCATATAAGAATGCAATCATCCATTTGGTGACCTGGTGTGTGATCCTCTATTTTCACACAGCATCCTAGTCTCTGGAACCTAAGTGATAAGTCAGGTTGCTAAGTAAAGAGTGGGTATAACTCCTTGAGAGAAATCAGAAAATCAGCTTTGATGTTTCTTGTTTTTTAATGAGTGCCGCACAAACATTTTAAAATCCTGCTCACTCACAAACTGACTTTTAAGAACACTAAAAACAAAGCCAACACTCTCATTATAAAATTTGTCTGCATAGAAAAGAAAGTTTCTTCCTCCAAAAATCGAGACGGAAAATCCAAGTAGTGTTACCAATAATCAAACAAGATAAGACCGGATAAAACTCCCAAACTGAGAAGCCCATGGCCAGAGGCAAAAGAGGAAGAGCCCATGAAATGCTAAAATGATCCGAATCAAACAGAAATATCAGGCAAGCAAATCCTGCCAAAGTACAAAGGAAATCCCAAAGGGGATTATTCAAATAATGTTAAGCACAAGATATACGACTTCAGCTTTGATAAGAAAAAAACAGCAACAAATTTCCTAGTGGTTTCCATATTTGTCTGTTAGTTAACAATCAAAGATTTCCAAAGTGGAAGAGTCATTTTGACAGTTGGGCAAGCTTCCCTTCAAAGTTGTCAGCGTCTTAGAGGGTCCTCCTCCAGGACCACTGCTTCTCATTCCCTTCTGTCTGGCCTCCACTGAGTTGCCCCAGGATAACTCAATGTGTTGTCTTTGCTGTAGGAAGCATCTACTTGACTATGCCCTATAGCAACTCCATATGCAGCCAAACACAGCCCAGCCCGCACCATCCTCACTCACCATGTTTGAGCCCATTGGTGCACCCATTGTTTCAATCCTCCTCTGTTAAGGTCCTTCCTCTTCGATGCTGACCTTCTGCTTTACGAAGCTCGGAGTTCTTCGCTAGGCACGAGTCCATCCCAGCGACATGCCCAACATAGGTAAGATGAAGTCTTACCATCGGTGCTTCTCAGGAGCGTTCTGGCTCCGCTTCTTCCAGCATCAGTTCGTTTATTCCTCTATCCCATATACATCCAATGTTCTCCAACAGCACCACAATTCATATGCAGCAATTATCCTTCGGTTTTTCTTATTGGAGGTGATTGAAAAGGTCACGGTTTGGGTTAAGTATCCCTTAATCCTCAACATGAAATCTTCCTGATGAACACTTTAAAGAAGTGCTCTTCGGGAGATTTGTCTAAGCCAATACACTGATTTCTTGACTGCTGTTCCCTAGGCATTGATTGTGGACCCGAGTAAAACGAAACCCTGGATGACTTTTATCTTTGCTCCCTCTATAATGATATTGTGTATTGATCTAGTTGTGAGGAATTTTCCTTTCTTTATTTCTAGATATAAAATTCTAGATCTAGTGTTGGCTGTAGTTTTGATCTTCAACAGTATGTACATTATGTCTTCTTTACTTTTTGTAAGGAAGGTTTTGTCGTGTGATGCTGCTGATTGTTAATGAGTCTTCCTCCTATCCTGCAATAATATGGTATATTATCCCAGACCAACTCATGATATATGGACTAATAACCATTTACTTAATTAATAATTATTTTCACTTAATGTTTTACTCATGCTAGGTACATATATATTTAATGAGAACCATGTATTTTAAATTTGAAATATTTATAAAGTGAAGTAAGAAAGTGAAAGGTTTGCTGGGTGGTCCTTAAAATTCTGGACCACCACAAGAGTACTGGACGGGAAAATTCAAGCTCAGGAAAAGCTCTACTAGAGGAGAAAAAAGAATCCAAAACACTGGACCATCCATCTGGGGATGTGAATTCTAGTCCTAGCTTTGCCACAGGCTAGCAGCAAAACCAATTTCTAAAGGATTGACATCCCAAGGGTCTCATTAGTTTGAAAAAGATAAATAAGTGGAACCAGATGGGTTGTCATGACAATGATATCAAAGCAAGAATACGTTGTCACCATTTTGGAAGCAAACATTTTGAGAAATTTCACAATGATTTGACAATGATAACCGTACTTTATGAGAGAAAAGTTGAAGAGATGATGTAGGCTTCATAGTTGAGAAAAAAGGAGGAACAAGCTTTTACCCTTCTTCCCAAAGAAAGCCACTTTCTGTATATTTATCACTGTTATTGTTCTTGGTAAATCAAGGATGTGGGCTCCCCTAAAACCAAGAGTGCCAGGTAGTAGCTTTGCACATCAGCCTTTTGGCTTGTGCTTAAGTGCCTTTGGAAAGAATAGTCCAGGAATCAGACTCTGGAGAGAATGGTCAGGAAACAGGAAAGAATGAAATGAGAAGACTCGCAAAGGCAGTAGAAAGTCCTGCCTTTAAATAAACACAAGTGACCTCAGAAAACATGGGGCCCAATTGACAATGTTGCAGTTGTTAGACATACTTGATCAGCAATATCTCTTTCCACAAGCTGCTTTGCGTCTCAGAGGACTTGACTTAATGGCAACTGGCTCCTCCCATAAATCATTGTCCCAAACATCAGATACTTAAGATACAATCTCTACATCACACTGAGTTACTACCAGCTCTCATCGGCACTGCACTTCGCTCAAAGCTGTCCTAGTCACATCTGGGGTAACACAAAACTAAGCATGAGAATTAGACCAGATCCATAAGCCATGGGCCTGCTCTTTAGCCAAGAAGGATTTAAATAAATATTTGAAAGCAAGCAATGTGATCATGAAAATGAGCTCAAATTTAAACAGCTAAATACTACATTCCTACATCATAATCACATCATTAAGGATTATTTGATGGTCTGTGAAAGATTATTTTCTAGTTCTTAAAATTTGTATTCATTCTTGATAAGGAAATTTTAAAAAACAATTCTCTAAAACTTACCCTTAGAGAAGTAACCTCAGAGATTGGGTCTTGTAGTTACAAGTTTCTTTGGCTGCTACTCTTTGATTTATTTCATATGTGATAGAATTAACTTTAAAAGGCTGTACTTTTTTTTACCATTGCTTCCCAAGAAGAAAATCTTGATATGAATTTCTAAAATCTATGGTTCCATCTACTGGAAACCTCCAGTACTACGTTATATGCATGACAACATTGTAAACTATCATTTTCACTTTTATTACCTTTCAAAAGAAAAATGTCATTGTGCAAACCTCCCTCCACCCCAAATACCGTGGGGACAAATACTAAAGTGCAATTAATGTGTTAGATATCAAATACTTTTATATCACACTAGCTCAGGTGGTTAAAAATAAATACCTTGCTTGTTTAATGGTTTCCTCAAGCGATTTGCTTCCCATTTATCTATTTCTTTCTTTAAATCTTTATCAACTCTGCTATCTTTTGAATAATATGATCCTTCTCAGCACAAATCTTAATTTATTCTAATATATTGCATCCATTCTGTTTGCTAATGTGTGAGATAATTTCTCAAGAACTAAATTCACCTGGTTCTCCACAGGTTGAATTTGCTTTCCTCTCTGAACATGCTGAGCGTGTTGAGCAGGTGTTCTCTGCAATGACAATCATATACCAGAGATCATCCTTTAAGAATCATGATATTTTTTCTATATCTTTCATAGTGATTAATAAAATAACAAAGGCTCTTGCTCTAGTAGAGATTAAGTATAAACATCCTCACAATGGTCTCTGCTGTTACTCTCACCACCACTCCATGGACCCATCATTCTTAGTGGATTCACCAACCAGGCGCCCCAGAGGTAATTTTTTGTGGCCCATGATGCTCTGAAATAAAATGTAGTGAGGGAATTGTGTGTGTGGCATTGCCTCGATCTCCCCTAAGCGTTATTTTCTTCATAATATTTTTTTCTATTTTCATTTTATTTAACCACCGCCTCTCGGTTCTTTTGACTATCCAACAACGCATTCTCTATCTCATTCACACATATCTTTCATCACCTTGTGGGACTTCTCGTTCTCAACTATTTGTGCTGCCTTCATGACGAAGCACTCTAGATTGACAGTCTCCTGCTATCTTTTCATCTTCTTCCCTATACTACTTCCTTCCATTAATTCTTTAACCTCATTACCTCGACTATATTTATAGAGTCATGTTCCCAATTGCTTGTTTAGCTGTGTTAGAGCCTTTACCATCATTATAATTTTCCCCTATAGACACCCTTAATCTCTTCATCTCTGCTTCTGTGCAAGTTCAAAGCCTAGACTCTCCTCTATTGATTCCATGGTTGCCTTTGGAGAAAACCTCGTGATCGTACTTATCTCTCTTGAGATTTACATTCACATATCTCCAGAGGGCATTTGGCTCAGCAGTCTCACTAAATTTCTTCTCATCTCCAAAACTACACCACCTCTCCTCAAACCTCCCAAACCCTTCCACATTCCTTACCCTTATGACCTCATATCTCGTTTCATTGACAAGATAGATTAAATCAAAATACCACCAAATATGCAAACCTAACTCAAGGTGCTGATTGGCTTCCTCTTATAATGAATGAAGTGTCCTTTCTCTAATGGAAGACCTACTCCTTTGTCAGATACCATCCTTACCTCGTCTTTAGTGATTCCTTCTCTCTCTCTGCGTCAACTTCTGGGATCATTCCTATGAGAATCCTGTTATATCACTTATCTTAAGAATTAAATTACATTTTAAAACTTTCCCCGATGCACTGCATCCTACCAATTCCTCAAATTTTCTCTGCTCTCTATTGTAACAAAACCAAAAAGGTCAAACTCGCAGCCCTCAAGTTGATTCTGGCGCACAGTGATTTGATAAGGACCATGAGGAGAATGGTTTCTAAGGGTGGAGCCTTTGCGAGAGCCGCCGCCTCGTTCTCCTAAGAAGCAGCTGATGGATTTCAGCCACTGCAGGATCTTCAAGCTGAGCATCCACTCATAGCGTACTGTGCCAAAAAAGCTCTTTCCCTTTGTATCAAAATCTCCCGGGAGAATACTTGTACTTGCTTTCTTTATTTCTTCGCCTCTCACTCTCTTCTCAATTCATGCAAATCAGTTTTTCCTTTCAAAAATCTCCCAAAATTGATCTTGTTCACTTGCCAACAATTTCCATTTAGCCAAATACAGGTTCATTCTCAGCAGCATTTGATGTGGTTGACCACGTTTTCCTTGAAAGTCTTCTTGTATTGACTTCAGAGACTCCAAATGTTCCTTGCATAATTTGTTCCAAAATTTCATCGACAACAACCTCTGGTGTACAAAACTTTGAATTAAAATATGTGCTTCAATAACTAAAGTTAGCATCTGGTTGAGTCTTTGTTCTGCCTAGTTGCAGAAAATATAATTTGTTCCAACTAAACCCATCACTGCAGTGATCTCTGAATGTACTTGGTTGGCTCCATCTCCCCTGTTTAACCACTACATGTTAGAGGGATCCAATTCAGGCCCCTATCTTCTCTATCTATATCAGAGATTTTTTAATATGTGGTGCCATGTGCGCCTTTGGCAGCCTCATGAAACCACTTGATTCTTACTCAGAATGCTTTTCAACGCACCAAATGAAATAGATAAAATTTAAAATGAAGCCAATTATATTAAAATAAAGATCTCAAAATATGTTTCATTATATGTGACAGGTACTTTTAAATCCATTAGGTTACAAGATATTCATGAGGCATTTTATTAACCACAATATTTTCAAAGTAGTGATGACGTATTTCCAGAAAAAAATATTTTAGGATATCCACAACAATTATAATACGATATATAAAAATAAAGTTTTATTGGTGACTAAGTCACAGGTACTGAAATTTGACTATGGATTGCAGTCTATCTTAATAAAGAAATGAAATATTAAACTTCAGCTAGAAGTTGATGAAATGAAGATATAAATTTTTTGCCCAAGTACACAACCCCCCCTAAATTCACCAATGCTCTAGGGATCGATAAACCCTATAATGTTGTTGGTAGGTGCCAGAAAGTCAGTTCTGACCCATAGCAACCTTATACATAACAGAACAAAACACTACCAGGTCCTGTGCCATCCTCACAATTTTTTCTTATGTTTGAGCCCATTGTTGCAGCCACAGTGTTAATCCATCTCCTTAAGGACCTTCCTCTTTTTCTCTATTTTACCAAATATAGTGTCTTTCTACAGCAGTGGTTCGTAAACTTCCTAACGCCGTAACCCTTTAAGACAGTTCCTCGTGTGATGGTGACTCACCCAACCATAAAATTATTTTCATTGGTACTTCATAACTGCAATTTTGCTACAGTTATGAATCAGGTGGCCCCTGTGAAAAGGTCATTCAACCCCCAAAGGGGATGTGACCCACAGATTGAGAACCGCTGTTCTACAGAGACTGGTCTCTCCTGACAGGTTGTCTAAAGTATGCATGACAAAGTCTCATCCTTATCTCCAAGGAACACAATTGTTTTTATGTGGGAATGAAGTTCTCGATGTCCTCCCATGGCTCACTGTCATTCCTGTTCAAGGCATCAAATCTGTTCCTTTTTTTCTTCCTAGGTTTGAGAAGAAATTGTATGTCTGTAAAGACTCCAAGGCCGCTTCATGTTGACTTTTCCTCCTTTTTCAGTCACTCAGACCAGTATTTAAATCTTAGGGTTAAGGAATCAGGAGTATTTTTGTTTGTTTGTTTGCTTGGGGGATTAGGGGGTACTTAAAAAGATTTTTTTCATGTTAACTCTCCATTTTTGTACCCCCACTATCTCCTACCTCCCCTAACCCTACCCGTGTTCCTGGACACTTCATAGTGTCACCAAAGTCTTGATGCATCTTAAGCTTGCAGACAAAAATAGGTTGAGAATCAAAGCCTGGTGAAAAGTATACCAAGAAAGTTGCAATTTTGAGTTATTTGAGGATGGCGATGGAGTGACTTATACCAGAGGGACTCCGCAGAATTCATCCCAGGAGAGTTGCTTAGAGGGAAATTCAACGCTGCTGGAATGCAGGAGGAGCATCATAAAGATAAGTAGGCACAGACCCACGGGGTTTGAGGGGCTGGGGGCTTTTGGCTTACCTCAGAGGAGGCCAGGTGGGGATTGACATTGGTCCCGCCACTGTGTCTGCTGGAGCTGGGACCATTTGGAGCCCAGAGGGGGGGCTTGGTATCAACACAGCCACAGTTTGCCCCCACCTGGCTCCTGGCAGGGACTGGACCCTTGCAGTTCCACGGGTGGGGATCAGGAAAGCTACATTGTTGCTTTTGTTTCCCTCTCTTCTCTATATCCCCTGCACAGTCTAAGCAGTCTTACTTTTTAATTTTAATTTCTCTTCTTTGTCTCTCTCCTATTCTCTCACACTCCACTTCTGACCTCCAGACCACTCCCCTTAGCCTGCATCATAACCAGCTTGGTGAGCTCCACCCCGTGTAGCTAGCCTGAGGCTGGGAAAGCCCTGCTTTACCTCCAGGGGATACTCTGCCCAACTTCTCACCGGGAAATTCCTGCCTGTGTACCTGGGGGCATATGGCAGCTCAACCAACACTCATCAACATTCCAAGCTGTTGCAAGAACCTCTGCCCAACCTCTGCAACACCAAAGCAGGCAACCCACCAGCCTTCTGGGCCATCCCCCTGACAGGGAAGCCACAGGGGGATAAAGTGGTAGGTTAATTCCATAGTGAAATTAACTGTAGGCAGTTCAAAGAAGCATTCTTACAAGTCTCCCAGAGAGAGCCAGTGCTCTTTGACTCCCTGGAAAATGGCACCTGGCCCCTCTAAAACAACGTAACACACACAGCCATCAGCCCCAATGACCTCAATGAAAAAAACAGGAGAAACAAAGGCAATGGCAGAAGATGTCCTGAATATAATGATATGCATAGAAGAAGCAGACATTGAGCTGCCACAGAAAGAAATTTTCAGAAAGCTGCTTGGAGCCAGACAGGATATGAGGGAAACAATACAGAAAAAGGATGAAATCATAGAGGAGATAAAGGCCATACACCAAAGGGAAATACAGGAGCTTAGGCAGGAGGTAACAAAAACAATTAGCAGAAACACGGACCTCGGCGATCTACTGGAGGAAGCAGAGAAATGCATCAGTGACTTGAGGGACAGCCCAGCAGACTTTAACAAACACGAACAAAATCTAATAAGATCATCAGAGAAGCTGAAGAAAACCTAAGAGCTATGTCTGGTGCTTTGAAGTGGAACAACATTAGAATTATTGGCTTACCGGAGGAAGACACTAAAAAGAAGTCATCTGCAACAATAGTGAAAGAATTCTTGGAGGAAAACTTCTACAGCTTAATGAATGAAAACCAGGCGACCATTCTGGAGGCTGAAAGAACACCAACTAGACTGAATCTCAAGAAGAAGTCACCTAGGCACATAATAGTTAAACTATCCAACTTTGAGGAAAAAGCAGAAAACCATGAGAGCAGCTAAGGAAAACAAGCAATCACATATAAAGGCTCCCAAATAAGAATATGCTCATACCTATCAGCAGAAAATATGAAGAAGAGTAGAGAGTGGAGTAACATGTTCCAAAAATTGAAGGAAAACAATGCAAACCCAAGAATACTCTACCCAGCCAAATTATCAATCAAGATAGAGAAATAAGAGTCTTCCCAGACAAGGAAAAATTCAAAGAATATGTTAGAAGAAACCCAGCTGTACAAAAGATGCTTGCTGACCCAGTATGGGCAGAAGAACAACACTCACCAAGCATAAATAAGAGACCGCCACATAGAACAACCTCACCCAGAGGGCAACAAAGGAAAAACAGACTGCAAGATTGCACTGGTTTAAGGATGGAAAGAACTCAAAAATGATATATACACACATGCATAGCAAGCTAATGAGAAAGGAAACTAGGAAAACACCCAACACAAAAGGTATAAGATGAAATCACAGAGTTCACAGATGGAGCTAATATCCCTGAATATCAATGGCCTGAACTCAGGCATTAAAAGAGTGAGCCTAGCAGACTGGCTTAGAAAACACAACCCATCAATTTGCTGCCTAAAGGAGAAACATCTCAAATTTACAGACAAAAATAGGCTGAGAATCAAAGGCTGGAGAAAGGTATACCAAGCAAACAACGATTCAAAAAAGGCAGGGTTGTATTCCTAATCTCAGATGAAATTGACCTCAAAGTGCAACCCATAAAAAGAGACAAGGTGGGACACTATAGAATGCTCAAGGGAATGGTAGACAAAGAACCACTAAGCATTGTAAACATATATTCCCCAAATGAGAGACCCGCTGAATACAGCAACCAAACATACCAAAAGATTAAAAAAGAAATCACAGCCTCAATAATTATAGTGGGTGACTTCAGCACACGGCTCTCTGAGAAAGATAGATCATAGGGAAAGAAACTCAGCAAGGAGGCTAGAGATCTAAACACTATAATTAGACAACTTGAGCTGATAGATATTTACAGAGTTTTTCATCCAAATACAATAAATCACATTCTTCTAAAGCCCACTTGGCACATATTCAAAGATAGGCCACATGCTGAGGCATAAGGTGAATATACATTAAATTTAAGCACATTAATATCATACAGACCTCTCTCTCTCCAATCAGTGTGCCATAAGGCTGGAAATAAACAAAAGGAAGACAAAGAAAACAAGAGCAAATAATTTGGGGATGAATAACTCTCTACTACAAAAGGAGTGAGTACTGGCACAGATCAGAGATGAAATCAGGAAATTTCTAGAAACCAATGAGAATGAGCACACGACGCACCAAAACTTATGGGACACAGCAAAGGCAGTCATCAGAGGAAGTTTCATAGCAATACATACATACCTGAGAAAGGAAGAGAGACTCATGATGGATATGCTGGCACAAAATATACAACAACTAGAGCAGAGTCAGCAGGATAATCCTACTAATAGCAGAAGAAAAGAAATTATAAAAATCAGGGCTGAGATTCAGGAGAGGGAAAATAAGAAAACTATTGAAAAAAATTAATGCTGCTAAAAGTTTTTTCTTTGAAAGGATAAACAGAATCAACAGATCACTGGCAAACCTAACCAAAGAAAGGAGGGAACAAATTTCAATAGCAAGAATAAGGGATGAAAGAGGGAGCATTACAACCGACCCTAATGAAAGCAAAAGGATAATTACACACCACAAAAGATTGTACTCCAATTAATTCAACAATTTGGAAGACATGGACAAATTCTTGGAAAAACAATCTCTCCCGAGACTATCCTCGATGGACATCAAGAATCTCAACAGACCGATAGCAATAGAAGACATAGACAAGGTTATCAAGGGATTACCAACAAAAAAAATCCCCTGGACCAGAGGGCTTCACTGGAGAATTCTACCAAGCATTTAGGGAAGAACTAACACCAATCCTACACAAACTCTTCCAGAACATAGAAAAAGACAACAAACTCCTTCTATGAAGCTAGTATAACTCTAATGCCAAAACCGGGCAAGGATCCCACAAGAATCGAGAACTACAGACCAATATCTCCAATGAACATCGATGCAAAAATCCTTAACAAAATACTGGCCAACAGAATACAAAAGTATATAAAACAAATAATTCACCGTGACCAAGTGGGATTCATACCAGGGATGCAGGGATGGTTCAACATTAGTATTATTAATCACATTGACATGAAAAACTTTAAGAACCACATAATAATATCGATAGATGCAGAAAAAGCATTGGACAACATCCAACACCAATTCCTGTTTAAGACACTTGAGGAGATAGGAATAGAGGGAAAATTCCTCAAGACAATACAAGCTATATATGAAAAACCAACAGCCAACATGGTAGTCAATGTAGAAAAGACTACCACAATCCCACTGAAAAGGAGGACTAGACAAGGATGTCCCTTGTCCCCACTCTTATTTAATGTCATGATGGAGGTTTTAACTGACAGCATAAAGCAAAGAAGAGACATCAAATGTATTCGTCTGGGAAAGGAAGAGGTGAAATATTGTTATTTGCAGATGATATGATTTTATTTATGGAAAATCACAAAAGTTCCACAAGAGGAGTACTGGAAGCAATAGAGGAGTTTGGCAGAGTGGCAGGATACAAAATCAACAAACTGAATTCCTTTGGACTGTTACACACATCAGATAAGACCACAGAAGAGGAGATCAAAAAGTTGGTACCCTTCACAATAGCCAAATACAAATTGAAATATCTAGGGATATACCTGACTAAAATACCAAAATATCTATATGGGGAAAACTACAGAACACTATTACAAGAAACCAAGAGCAACCTCAACAAATGGAAGAATATCCCATGCTCGTGGACTGGAAGACTCAATATAGTCAAGATGTCAGTTCTGCGAAAGGCACTATATAAATTTAATGCAATCCCGATACAATTATCCTCATCCTTCTTCAAAGAAATGGAAAAACTGATTACCAACTTCATATGGAGAGGAAAGAAGCCCGGAATAAGCAGGGAACTCCTCAAGAAGAAGGGCACAGTGGGAGGGCTTGCTTTACCTGACTTTAGCATATACTATACAGCCAGTTGTCAAAACCACATGGTATTGGTACAAGGAGAGATACTCAGACCAATAGAAAAGAACTGAAATCCCAAAAATAAAATCATCAGCATATAGACAACTGATCTTTGATAAGGGCCCCAAAAATATCCAATGGGAAGCAGATGGCCTCGTCAACAAGTAGTGCTGGAAAAAATGGATATTTACCAGCAGAAGAATAAAGCAAGACTCTTATCTCGGTGCACAAGAATAAACTCAATGTGGATCATAGACATTAAAGTTAAACCCCAGACAATTAGGGCCATCAATGAGGGAACTGGGACCAACTTGAGAACTTTGGTGCAGGAAATACATAGGCTATCAGAAATAGGGAAGGACACACACACAGAGGAGGCAAAAATTGACAAATGGGATATACTGAAGATAAAACACCTGTGTACATCAAAAGAATTCACCAAGAGAATAATAAGAGAGTCCACAGACTGAGAAAATATCTTTAGCAATGACACATCAGACAAAGGTCTTATTACTAAAATCTACAAAACTCTGCTAGCTTCAAAAAAGAAAAAATCTAATTGCCCACTTGAGAGGTAGGCAAAGGACCTGAACAGAAGTTTCACAGGGGCAAAAATCCAAATGGCCAACAAACATATGAGAAAATGTTCCTGATCTTTAGTCATAAGAGAAATGTAAATTAAAACAACAAGGAGGTACCACCTAACACCCTCAAAGGTAGCCCAATTCAAAAAATCAGAAGTCGCCAAGTGTTGGAGGAGCTGTGGGGAGACAGGAACTCTATGCACTGGTGGTGGACTTGTTAGTATATACGACCACTATGGAAATCAATCTGGTGATACTAAAACTGATGGAAATCGAGTTACTATAAGAACCAGCAATCCCCCTACTGGGCATATACCCAGAAGAGGCAAGAAACAAAACAAAGCCAGACATCTATGCCCCAATGTTCATTGCAGCACAGTTCATAATTGCAAGGAGTTGGTAGCAACCCAAATTTCCATCAATTGATGAATGGATTAAAAAATTGTGGTATATACATACAGTGGAGTACTACGCATTGCTAAAAAAGCAGTGGTGAACATATGAAGCACATCACTGCATGAGAAGAACTGGAGGAAATCATGCTAAGCGAAGTAAGTCAAGCACAAAAGGAAAAGTACAACATGAGTCCACTGAGGTAAGCTTTTAAAAAATAAAATGCAAAAGAGGCATAGGAGAAAAGCAAACATTCCTGAGGTGAGGACTGGGTAGTATGGAAGGGAGCAGATCCAATGCAGGTATGCACATGGTAGACAACTGGGGAGGAGGTTGGAAAAGGGGGAAAATTATGGTAATAAGGAAGAAATTGGTAGAAGGGGCTCAGGGTGCTAACCCAACCAAGGGGAGGTTATTATTTATATCTCCACAGGTAAAGAGGGACCAGACTTCAACCCAGTGCTCCAAGGTGTGAATGCAACATGCCAGTGTGGAGTAGGGAACCAGTGGAGAGATCTGGGGGGCTGGTTCCAGTCCCAAATACTAATTGGATGCCTGCCTGTCCCCCAAGAAGAATTTATTTCAAAGGTCGGCATTCAATCTGCAGCTCCGTGAGAGGGACATAACTGATCAGAGCACATAGGAGCAGATGAAGGGGGAGGAGATATTGGAGCACATCCTGGCCCACCAGGCATTGAGGACAATGATCTCAATTAGAGCAGCCAGTCCACAGAAAGGACCACATGGCCTACCCTATTTTGAAACATGCCGCCCCTCACTGACCCATGTACCTGTGGGGAACAGCACTGGAGACACAGGGTGGAAATTGCTCCGGATCTGATCCCGCCACACTGAGGCAAAGCCCTTGGCAGGTGCAGTGGAAAAGCAAGGGAATATAGCTGCGAGGTCCCCAGAGAATGCTGAAGGTAGACTTTGGGGTCAGGGCGTGGAACTCCAGCAGACTGGACTGGAAAACACTCCTAACGGCCAACAAATTATCCTTGAACTAACTATAAGCTTTTCTTTCTTATTGTGTTTTGTTTTGTTTGTCATTGGTTTGTTGTTGTTTTGTTGTATATTGTTGCTAGGTTTTGCTCTGTCTTGTTTTTGTGCATGTTATTATCTCCGCAGCTCTGACTAAATAAGATAGGCTGGATGAACAGTCTGGAGGAGAAAACAACGGGACCAACAGTTCCAGGGGGACATGAGAGAGGTGCAGGTGAGGGGAAAGGAAGTGGTGTTAACAAACTCAGGGACAAGGGAACAAGTGATGCATATTGGTGGTGAGGTGGGTTTGGGAGGCCTAATACGGTATGAGCAAGGGTAATGTAACCAAGAGGAATTGCTGCAACCCAGGTGGGGACTGAGCATGATAGTGGGACAGGAGGAAAGTCAAGGGAAATAGAAGAAAGAGCTGGGAGGCAAAGGGCATTTACAGAGGTTTAGATAAAAGCATGTACATATGCAAATATATTTATATATGATGATATGGAAATAGATCTATGTGCATATATTTATAGGCTTAGTATTAAGGTAGCAGAAGGACTTTGGGTCTCCACTCAAGTACTCCTTCAATGCAAGAATACTTTCTTCTATTTAATTGGCATTCTATGATGCTCACCTTCCCAACACAAGTGCTGAAGACAAAGCGGGTGCATAAGCAGATGTGGTGAAGAAAGCTGATGGTGCCCGGCTATCAAAAGATATAGTGCCTGGGATCTTAAAGGCTTGAAGGTAAACAAGCAGCCATCTAGCTCAGAAGCAATAAAGCCCACATGGAAGAAGCACACTAGCCTGCGTGAATACGAGGTACCAATGGGATCAGTTATCAGGCATCAAAGAACAAAAAATTATATCATTGTGTGCTCACTTCCATGATATGATCACTGAACACAAATGGGTGCATAAGCAAATGTGGTGAAGAAAGCTTATGGTGCCCACCTATCAAAAGATATAGTGCCTGGGGTCTTAAAGGCTTGAAGGTAAACAAGCGACCATCTATCTCAGAAACGAAAAAGCCCACATGGAAGAAGCACACCAGCCTGTGAGATCACGAGGTGTTGAAGGGATCAGGTATAAGTCATCATCAGAACAAAAAGCCTTACCACAGTGAATGAGGAGGGAGAGTGTGGAGTGGAGACCCAAAGCCACTGGACATCCCCTTGCAGAGGGGAATGGGGAGGAGATGAGTCGGTCAAAGTGCAATGTAGCAATGAGGAAAAATATAACTTTAGTTATATTAGTTCCTAAATGCTTCTTCCCCTGCACACACACACACAATCATGATCTGAATTCTACCTTGCAAGTCTGGCTAGACCAGAGGGTATATACTGGTACAGATAGGAACTGGAAACATAGGGAATCCAGGGCAGATGATCCCTTCAGGACCAGTGGTGTGAGTGGTGATACTGGGAGTGTAGAGGGAGAATGGATTGGAAAGGGGGAACCGATTACAAGGATCTACATATGACCTCTTCCCTGGGGGATGGACAACAGAAAAGCGGGTGAAGGGAGACATTGGACAGGGCAAGATAAGACAATATAATAATTTATAAATTATCAAGGGTTCATGAGGGAGGGTGGAATGGGGAGAGAGGGGAAAAATGAGGACCTGAGGGCAGGGCCTTAAGTGGAGAGAAAATGTTTTGAGAATGATGATGGCAATAAATGTAAAAATGCACTTTACACAATTGTTGTATTTATGGATTGTGATAAGAGTTGTATGAGTCCCTAATAAAATGATTAAGAAAAGAAAATTGCAATTTAACAAAAGCAGACGTTGTGATCCTAATCGCTGACAAATTTGATCTCAAGGTGCAAGACATAACAAGAGATAAAGGTGGGCATTATATAATGTTCAAGGGATCAGTAGATCAAAGCATAATAAATATATATGCACCCAAGGAGAGACCCGCAAAATTTGTCAATCAAATCCTTCAAAGGATGAAAAAAGAAATCACAGGTTCAACAATCATAGTAAGTGACTTAAACACACTGCTCTCCAAGAAAGATAGTTCAATGGCAAAGAAACTCAACAGGGAGACTACAGAACTAAACTCTACAATTAGGCAACCCAACCTGATAGACATATTTAGAGTGTTCCACTCAAATACAACAACAAAAAATTCACATTCTTTTCAAGTACACATGGCATGTATTTGAAAATAGACCACATGCTAGCACAGAGGTCAAGCTTGTGTAAATTCAATCACATAGAGGTCACTCAGACTTCCTTCTCTTACAACTATGCCATAAAGCTGGAAATCAACAAAAAAATTTTTTTTAACGGGGGGACAAATACTTGGAGGACAAACAACTTTCCTCTTCAAAATGAGTGAATACTGGCCTAAATTAGGAACAAAATTAGAAAGCTTTTAGAAACTATTGAGAATGAGAATACCATACATCAGAACCTGTAGGAAACAACAAGTGCAGTTATTAGAGAATGTTTGATAACAGTAAATGCACATATGAAGAAGGAAGAGAGACTTATGGTCTATACTCTATTATAAAATCTCCAGCAATTAGAACAGAGTCAATAGGAAAATCCCTCTAATAAAAAAAGAAAAGAAATAATAAAAATCAGGGAGGAGATGAGGGAGTGGGAAAACAAGAAAACTATGCAAAAGTCAATGCAGTAAAAAGCTGGTTCTTCAAAGGATTAACAAAATAGACAAACCATTGACAAATGTAACCAATGATAGGAAGAAGCAGACATGAATATCCAGGATGAGGGATAAAACATGGGACATTCCAACAGACCCTAATGAAATAAAAAGATTAATTACATGGTACTAAAAAGGTTTATGCTCCAATGAATACAACAACTTGTAAGACATGTTACAAATACTTGGAAATACAATCGCTCCCCAGATTATCCCATAGAGATGTCAAGAACCTGAACAGCCCATAGCAAAAGAAGACATCGATAACGTTATCAAGGAACTACCAACCTAAAAATGTCCCGGCCCATATGGAATCACAGGAGACTTCTACCAATTATTCAGGGAAGAGTGGACACCAGTGGTACACAAGCTCTTCCAGCATTGAAAAGAATGGCACACTCCCAAACACATTCTATGAAGCTACCATAACACTGATACCAAAACCAGGCAAGGATCCCACAAGAATAGAGAACTACAGACCAATATCTCTAATGAACATCAATGCAAAAACCCTTAACAAATTTTCGGCCAATGGAATACAAAAGTATATCAAACAAATATTTCATCATGACCAAGTGGCACCAGGGATGCAGGGAGGGTTCAACATCTAAAAACCCATTGACATTATCCATCACAGTGACAAGAGAAAGGACAAGAACCACAGGATATTAATGGAAGCAGAAACGCCTTTGACAACATTCAACACCCATTCCTAATTAAGAGACTCAGGAAGACAAGATTGGAAGGAAATCATCTCAATATAATATGAGCTATATATGAAAAACCAACAGCCAGCATTATAATCAATAGAGAAAAGACAAATACAATCCCACTAAAAAGGTCTGGGGACGGAAGAAGTGAAACTCTCTTCCTTTACAGATGATATGATTCTATATTGAAAACCCCAAATGCTCCACAGTAGGAGTGCTGGAAGCAATGAAGGAATGTGGTAGAATAATAGGGTATAAAATCAACAAGCAGAGGTCAATCGGATCGCTATATACAACTGATGGGATTACAGAAAAATAGATCAAGATGGTAGTTCCCTTCACATTAGCCAAGTATGAATTGAGATATGTAGGACTGTACCTAACCAAAAAAACAAAAGGCCTGCCTGAGGATAATTACAGAACATTACAAGAAACCAAAGGGACCTTTACAAATGGAAGAATATCCCACGCTCGTGGCTTAGAAGACTCAATATTGTAAAGATGTCAATCCTACACAAGGCACTATATAAATTCAATGCAATCCCAATACAAATACCAGCATCTTTTTTTCAAAGAAAGGGAAAAACTGACTACCAACATCATATAGCTGAAAAAAGTGACCTATATTTTCTTATCCCTCCCGGATCCTTGCCCTTTGCAACTGCCACTACACTCCCGCCTAAAAATCAGTGAAGTCTAGGTCCTTACTTCTTAAATTGGAATCTGCATCATAATTTGTCTTAGCCAACATAACAGGACAATGTGTTTGGTTTTGATCCTAGGTCCTGAGAGGTCTTGAACACATCTATTCTGATCTCTGAAACCCTGTTTCCAGTATGATAACTTGATGGAGCATTACAGACCATGTAAAGCAGAAGTAACCTGCGCAGCCTGCGGACACGTGTGTAAATCCAAAGTCACGTAAGCCAATCAACAAGCAATCTCACAGAGGAAACTATGACTTTATTGTTGTATGACTTTGACATTTTGTGGCCGTTGTGACTGTGTGATTTCTTTTTGTAGCATTATCACCAAAAAGCAAGCTCAATGCCATCATGTTGACTCCAACTCATAGTAAGCCTATACATAGGACAAAGTAACACGGTTCCATAGGGTTTCCACGGCTGTAATCCTGAAGAAAGAAGATTCCTCATCTTTCTCCAAAGGAGCAGCTTTCAGTGAACATCAAATGTTTTGCTCTCTGCGTCACCAGGGCACTTAAACAAAACCTCACCGTCATGTGTCCATTCCAACACCAAACAATGCTGAGAACACAGAGAAGAAGGGCCCCGGGGTGGGGGGGGGGTCCCCAAGACAATACATCTTTACAGGAGTACAAACCCTGGTCTTTCTCCTTCAGAGCGGCTGGAGATTTCTAACTGCTGACCTTGCCTTTAGCAGCCCAGCATGTAACCCACGATGCTCCTCTAGGGCTACTTCTGAACACATTACACAAAACCTCATAACTCCGTTGATTCAATGTTGACTCATAATGACTCTCTCAACAGGGTAGAACTGCCTTTCATGAGTTTCTGGGACTCTTTACCAGAATAGAAAACTCCATCTTTCTCTCAAGGAGCCTCTGGCGGTTTTGAACAGTTGACCCTGTGGATAGCAGTCCAATGTGTAACAACCCTGCTACCAGGGCTCCTTGGGCATCTTATAGTAGTGATAAATAATGGGAAAAATTCACAAAGCATGCACAGTAGTGAATGTAGTTAATTCTGATGAAATTCGTTAATGTATATACTTGTTTTGGGCATCTGTTTTTGTTTCTATTTTATTGCATAAGATCTTTATTGAAATATTTGTGAGGTTTTATTTGGGTTGCCTGTTTGGTAGAAGAAATAATTGTTCTTCCTGCTTCCTTAGCAGGTGTTGCCTGAGGACTTAAATTGATGGGCTGTGGTTGCAGGGTGGTCATCTCTATCATCTGTGTCCTCAGACATCTGATGGCCACAAAGGCAAATATAGCTGCCCTCCTCGCTATGTGGATCAGCAGAGTCAAACATAAACTTAGGGGCCCTGCCAACACCCACCACAAACATGTCCCGAAGCAGTAAAAGGCAGCCTCTTCTGAAAACACCCACATCTCTAGAAAGAAAACAGACACCACTGTCCTTGCTCTGACAGAAACAGCTCAATCTCCAAAAAACATGAAGCAGGAAGGGAATCCAGCTGACACTGACAATTCCAGAAACTCAGTGACCGTTGTGTAAGTGTACCAGGCACAAATCTTAGCTATTGCTTACCACCTCTGTGTGGCAAATAGCATTTTTCAAGTTGGAAAAGAAAATGATCCTAACTAAAATTCTCAGAGGAGAAATTCAGAAGTAGAGAGAGTTTACTTCAGGGTTATCCCTCTAGGCACCTACAATGGCTATCATCTGACCACCATTCATAGTTCATATTCTGCTTCCAAGAGGTATTTTAAGAAAGCTGTGGATTTTGAAAAGGATGATGGCAACATATTACAAGTGTGTTTGACACATGGTTGTATGGATTGTTATCCGAGCTGTAAGAGCCCCAATAAAATGATTTTTAAAAAGAAAGATGTGAAGCAAAATGAAAGAGGTATAGGGCTGAAACTAACAGCATAAAATACTTCACATATATTTCAGCTAAATGTTGTTTTGTAAATATGGCTATAAAATGAATAGTTTTGTATTGTAGAAAATATAGGTAAGCAAAATAAGGAAATTAAATTGCCTACAGTCCTACTCCCACGTTTATTTTATATAAATCTATGTTTTTAAACATATATCCTCATATATTGTCCCTGAAGATATTCTTACCAAAATTGAATAATAAAAAAATGATTCAAGTAGAAAGCAAATGTTTTGAAAATGATGATGTCAACAAATGTACAAGGGTGCTTGACACAATGGATGGATGTGTGGATTGTGATAAGGGTTGTATGAGCCCCCCATAAAATGATTTTTTAATTGAATAGTCCTTTTAATTGATCTTTTTAAAAGTCTTTTTTGTTTAGTAACATTATAGCATTATATTTTGAACTCATTTTATATCATTAGAAATTATGTGACAAAACCATTCCTTACATGAATAGACTGCCAAGTGTATCACCAATTCCCACTGTTGGATATTGATGCCATCTACAAATTGTGCACATTTTATCATAGTGTTCAAACCAACAAACATCCTCTGAGTTGCTGGACACTTGTTCCTTCGAAGGACTTCTTTTACATCATCTCCAACCATCCGAGTCATTGTAATGGCATATATAAGGAAATCTTTCTCTTCCAGGATTATATTTTGTTGGTCTTTGAAAATCACATTGGTGTTGCAATATTAATTCAAGTATTGCTATTATTGCCCCTCTGCCTTTCAAGACTTAACCTCCATTGAGTTATTAGAAAGGACTTAGAACATACATTTGATTAAGTGAAGAAGTGGCTATCCATTCATCCTAGCACCTCTTATCCTAGTCAAAATCCTAAGTCTCTCATGCCCTCATGCTCCTAGCATATTACAAAGTAGATTATTAATTCATACAAAGTGTAAATGCCAAAAGAAGTTTAATATGCTCTCTTTTGTGTTGCAGATTATATTCCTGGAAATTTTATTATCCAATAAACATGTTGAGAGAGTTAGTTTATTGTGCCAACCTGGTCGATAAACACATGTGGGGTCAATTGAAGGGCAGAGGGATAAATGGCTTGGTGAGCCTCACCTCTCTAGTTCATGGGTCTCTTGCTTTATGATGGTTGGACCAGGATGCAGCTGCCTTAGCCAGGTCCCTGCTTCAGCTTGCAAGGCTCACTTCCTGCAAGACATCCCCAAGGAGAAGCCACATGGACCTACTCCAATGCAGCCCTGGGTGCTGGAGCAGCCATGTGGAGACCCCTGCCAGGGCTGAGATGCTTACACACTCACTGATTCAGCTTTCCTCCTGCAGTAAGCACCATAGTGTATGTTTTGTGGGATGGAGGAGGACTTTGTGGATTGGTGTCGGACATATGGGTTAATGCTGGACTTGTGAGTTTGGGCAGTACTGGGTTGGGATGTTTTCTTGATATGCACTTAACCTTTTTATAAAACGCTCTTATACATATGAGTTTCTGTGGATTTGTTTCTCTAAAGTACCCAGACTAAAACATATGTAGCTTAAAAACACCAGATATTAGTCTATTCAGAAAATTTAAAATGAAAGATAAATTTTTGTAATGACTTGGGATAAACCCCATGTTGTATATTGTTCACTGTTGCATGTATATATATTGTCAAATGAAAAAATTCAAGAGGTTAATATAAAATAGCATGTATAACATTGCTACTATGAGTACAGGGAACTATGTAATATGGCAAAAGGAATTTAAAGATAATGGAAAATTTTTGATAACCTATTTGAAGAAACTTCCTGTGTGTATCTCTCTGAACTTTGATCTTATAATCTTGTATGATTGTTTAACTGTATATATACAAGAAACAAGTAATAGTACCTGGCTGGGGAGTGGAACACTAAGTGAATGAGAGACAAGAATGGGTACAAAAATGTATTCTTTGTTATAAAGATGTCCAACCTTCAAAATTCTTCACCTCTTAGCACATTGTACAATCAAAAAATAAATGAAGTTAGAAAGCGAATGTCCTGGCATACATTCCCACTTACTTCGTGAGTCAACAAATCTACAAAAACATGAAAGGAATTCTTATGACAAGTTCTGTCCACCCAAGAGGAGGACTTGGGCCAAAGTGTGAGCTTATCTGCAGTGTGGTGGGTGAGGGAGTGGGGGTGGGGGAGTCATAAGATCATACATGGTGGAGAAGTGATAGTTAGAAATAACAAGGACCAATGGGATAAAGTCCATTCTTCTCAAACATGAGAATGATGTGCATTATTATTCCAGTGATTAAATAAAAACTATTTTCTTAATTCCTGACCAGTAGCAATGCTGACTTTATGATGGAATGTGGGGGAAAGGAGACTAAAGATAAATCAGTATAGTATTCTGGTAGATAGCCATCGGTGTAAGAGAAGGGTTGTATTCAGAAAATCAACTTTCAGCTCCCAAGCCCATTTATTTCACACTTCTCTCATCTCTGGTTGCCTTTCCAAAAATCTGTCAGCAATTTCTATCAACAAAGACACATGCTTAGTATCCAAAAAGAATGATAAAGGACATTCAGCTACCAACCTATGGAGTTTATGTTTGGCTCTGAAAATAGACAGTGAGTATATTCTCCAGAAGAGCCAAAGCTAACCAGACCATTTTTAATGCATAATTTTTGTATTTTACAAAGCAAGTAACTAACATGTGTATATATCTATGCTAATGCCATGATATCTTCTCAGTTAATAAGATTTGTGAACTTATTAATCTTCTACTAATGCTAGCTACTGGAGAAATTAGGATGAATAATAATTGGCCCCATTCAGAAGATTTTTAAGACAGATGAAAAAAGACACTGTGTAAATAGTCTATCATAATTTAAGGTAGAATAGCAAGACTTTACCTCATGAATTTTGAACATGCTATCAGGAGAGGCCAACCTTTGGAAAAGGACGTCATCCTGGGTAGAGGGTCAGTAAAAAATACCCTCAAAGAGATGGATCAATACAGTGGCCACAACAATGGGCTTAAACTTAGCAAAAATTATAAGGATAAGTGAAGGATCAGGCAGCATTTCATTCTGTTGTACATAGGTTGCTATGATGCGGAATCTACTCTACTACACCTCACAATAAAAACTAACAAATCACCACGTGTCAGTCAGCCTACTGTACAGCGATGGTTTGCATGCTGCTATTATGTTGGAAGCTATACCACCAGTTTTTGAAATACAAGCAGAATCAACCATATGAACAAACTTCAGCAAAACTTCCAAACTAAAACAGACTAGGGTGAAAGGCTTAACTATATACTTCTAAAAATTAGCCAATTGATCATAACCTTATGCATCACAAAAAGTAAAGTTGTTCAACTGCTGACTTTGGACACATCAGGAGGAGACTGATCACAAGAGGAGGACATCAAATTTGGTGAAAAAGAAGGCCAGTACAGCCAAGGGACACCATCGGTGGAATGGATTTGCAGTGACTGCAACAGTGGGCTTAAATATGCCGGCAATTGGTTGATTGAGGATAATGCAGAACTGAGCAACATTTAACTTGTTGTACATAAAGATGTCACAGATTAGAGTCCACTGAACCGCAGTTATGACATATCAATTGACCGATCTAGGCACTAATGAAAGAATGCCTGGGCAATATGAGAGCACCGAGAAGAAGCGTTTCAACCCACATGAACAAAGCCAAGAGAAAGCTTTCCCAAATGAGTGACCCTAAGCTGAATTCTAAAGGGCAAGCATGAAGTAGCAAGACGAAGAATTAGAGAAAGAATATCTCAATACAAATTGTTTTGTGGATATTGATTACTCTCTGTGATGGCCCTCAGACTATTTTCTTTCCATCCAAACACAGGTCCTGTGTCTGTTCTGAATCTCAGAGTCTGGCTCCTCTAGGAGGCATTTCACAAGTTCTTTCATCCTCGAAGACTCAAAATAGAGAAGAGGAAGGGTAAACAGGTCAAGGGTCATCACCTCAGAGAACCAATATCCACAATAGAATAATTATTGGTTCCAGTCAGTGGAAGTCAATAGTTTGAAAAGGAAAATTAGGAGAGAAATAGAAGCCTGAATCTTTCTAATCTGTCTTAGACAACCCCACCACTGCCAAGTCACCTCAGTGATTTCTGATTCTACTGATCAGATCACTCATGATCCACCTGAGCTAACTCTGGGTCCACTTTTTCTTTCCCCTTCCTGCCAAGGTATGGCAAGGCCTTCCTGCTGCTGCTAATCTCTGGCAGCTTCATGGGACCCTGGTTTGGTCCTTCTCATAGCTGAATCAATTCTCTGCTGTTGTTATTCTCTGTGTAACTGAAATTTCTCTGTGCAAATGCTCAAGAGATTTCCTGCTTAGACGCTGAGAGATGCACTGTCCATCTCCCAACCAGAATCTGAACTTCCCTAGAACAAGGTGGCATTTGAATCCTTCAATCCATAGTAAATAGAGAACCTAGTCTACCCTATGAAGAAGAATGAAAGAGCAAGAAGGGCTGTATAGTTGGGGGGGGGGGGGCAATGAGTAAAGTTGAAGATGCTCAGAGTTTCAGGTCAACAGAAAAATTGTTCTTAATGTTCACACTTACTTATCTGTGACTACTCAAGGAACAAGTAGAATGAACAGTTGTACAGCAAGATAAGCAATGCTTAATAAGAAGGAAGAAGAATATGTGACCTTGAAATGCCTTGTCTGTTAATGTGTCTTTTTAGGATGTGGAAACTTCCTTCCTATTAAGAAATGGAGGAAAATCTTTGCAGGCCAGAATTCACAGTAAAACTAAGCAGCTGCCAAAACCTGGCCCTTTTTTTAATGCCGTTTATACTCCCCTAATGGGAAGCTAAGCTCATCTGTATAGTACATGCTCTGAATGACAAAAATGTGCCTTGTTTACAGGCAAGTCAATCACCAGCCATGCTCAAAAGCCAACTACTTAATACTGTGCTCTGTCCACAAGAAGCACAGGAAGGAAGAGTCAACCTAAATTCCTGAAAGTGTGGAGCATGAAGTCACATTAAGACACTGACCTTCTGAAAGTCATGAGAAAAACATAAGGATCGTGTTTATCCCACATTGGTTTCCTGCCTACACGGTTTATTTTTCAGCAGTAAATATACTTGGAAACTACATCATGATGCAGTCTCTAGAAGAACTACTAAGAAATAGACACAATTTCCGTGAATCTTCGGAGGGATATTGACATGAAGTTTCAAACAAGAATGCATATCTGCATTTTCCTTGAGCCCTCTGTAGTTTTGTGAGGATAGCTGAGTCGCTCTAGTAACAGATTTCTGGTTCATGTCCAACAGCAGCAAAGTCAAACTATAAAGATTATTATAAATTTTAACTAACCATATTGTTGTGTTGTTATTAGGCGCCATCGTCCAACTCATAGGAACCCTGTGTAAAACAGAAGGAAACATTGTTCAGTCCTGGGCCATCTTCACAATTGTTCTTATGTCTGAGTCCATTAATGCAGCGACTGTCAATCCATCTTGTTGAAGGCCTTCCTCTTTTTCACTGTCCCACCACTTTATCAAGCATAAGGTCCTTCTCCAGGGACTGGTATGTCCTGACCATAGGGCCAAATTACATGAGACAAAATTGTACCATCCTTTCCTTTAAGGAGAATTCTGTCTGTACTTCTACCAAGACAGATTTGTTTCCTTGTTGGTGGTGTTTTCAGTACTCTTCTTCAGAACCATAATTCAAATGTATTCATTCTTCTTCAGTCTTCCTTATTCAATATCCAACTTTCACATGCATATGAGGTGATTGGAAATACCATGACACACCTTAGTCCTCAAATTAACCTCCTTGCTTTTCAACACTTTAAAGAAATCTTGTGCAACAGGTTTACCCATTGAAATGTGTGATTCAATCTCTTGAATAGCTGCTTCCATGAGTATTGATTGTAAATCCAAGCAAAAAAAAAAATCCTCAACTTTCATCTTTGATCCATTTACCATTATGTTCCTTTTTGCCCAATTTTGAGGATTTGGATTTTCTTTGCATTGAGTTGTAAACCATACTGAAGGCTTCAATCCTTGATCTTCATCGGCAAGTACTTCATCTCTTTTTCACTTTCAGCAAATAAGGGTGTGTTATCTGCATACCACCTTCCTCAAATACTGATGTTACATTCTTCTTCAGAATATCCGGCTTCTCTGAATAAAGATTGAATAAATATTGTAAGAGAATACAACCCCATTGCAAATCTTTCCTGATTTTGAACCCATGAAATATGCTCTTGTTCTGCTTAAACAACTGTACAAGGATCCCTGTACAGGTTCCACATGAGCACAATGTAATGTTCTGAGATTCCCATTCTTCTCAAGGCTATCCATAGGTTGTTATGGTCCACACAGTCAAATGCCTTAGTATAGTCAATAAAACACAAATAAGCATATTTGTGGTATTCTCTACTTACAGCCAGAATCTATCTGACATTAGCCATTATAACCCTTGCCCCACATCCTCTCTGAATCCGGCCTGAACTTCTGACAGATCCCTGCCAATGTACTACTACAACCATTATTGGATGTTCTTCAGCAAAATTTATAAAAGATAACTAATCATATCTCCAGCTAATTGCTCAGTGCTTAGCATCTAGTAATCCCTCTAAAATGATAGAAATAAACATCAGTTAGTAATAGTACTATGTGAAAACTACTTTGACACATAAAAATGAGAATGGAACACAGATCTTAACCTTGATAAGCATAAGCTACTTAAAAGTACATGCAGCAAGGTGTCGAAGGGATCAGACATCAAAGAACAAAGCAAAGAACAAAACATCATATCGTTGTGTGTTTAGCTTCCCGATACAATCACTTAAGACAAATGGGTGCATAAACAAATGTGGTGAAGAAAACTGATGGTGCCCGGCTATCAAAAGATATAGCATCTGGGGTCTTAAAGGCTTGAAGGTAAACAAGCAGCCATCTAGCTCAGAAGCAACATAGCCCATGTGGAAGAAGCACACCAGCCTGTGTGATCATAAGATATTGAAGGGATCAAGTATAAGACATCAAAGAACAAAAAATCACATCATTGTGAATGAGGAGGAGTGCAGATTGGGGACCCAAAGCCCATCTGTAGGCAACTGGACATCCCCTTACAGAAGGGTCGTGGGGAGGAGATGAGCCAGTCAGGGTGCACTGTAGCAATGATAAAACATACAACTTTCCTCTAGTTCCTAAGTGCTTACTCCCCACCTGCCCGCCCCCCGCCCTCCACTATCATGATCCCAATTCTACCTTACAAATCCAGCTAGACCAGAGGATGTACACTGCTACAGATAGGAACTGGAAACACAGGGAATCCAGGACGGATGATCCCTTCAGGACCAGGGGTGAGAGTGGCAATACTGGGAGGGTAGAGGGAAGGTGGGATAGAAAGGGGAAACTGATTACAAGGATCTACAGAAAAATGGGTGAAGGGAGACATCAGACAGTATAAGATATGACAAAAAATAATAATGTATAAATTATCAAGGGTTTATGAGAGAGGGTGGAGCGGGGAGGGAGGGGGGAAATGAGGAGCTGATACAAAGGGTTCAAGCAGAAGGCAAATGTTTTGAGAATGATGATAGCAACAAATGTACAAATGTGTTTGACACAGTGGATATATGTATTGATTGTGATAAGAGTTGTACAAGCACCCAAAAAATGATTTTAAAAATATGTAGAATAGAGTCAGTCTTTCATTTGCAAACTTTGGCAAATACTGTTATATAGGATAGCTAATATAAATTATCTAGGGCCCTCTTACCTTTCACTACACAGTAAAATAGCATTTAGACCTTTACTTTCCTTTTATTTCTTTAATTTCATGACATATTTTTTTCAAAACAAATCGGTCCTCTGCTGTCAATTTTCAGGAGTCATGTGTCTAGGGTCTTTTTTTTTTTTTTTTTTTTGGAAAAAGGTTTTAGAAGTGCTCTTTCAGCTTGAATAACTTTCAAGCTATGAGTTTTCCTCTCTCATTCAAATAGGTTTCTACTTTCATCTGACCTCAATTAAAGAGAGAAAGCAATACTCCTTATATGAAAAAAAACGCCCTCTATTACCCCAATTATAGTCAGCTAGGATTTGAACAGAATAGTATATAAACTGTAGTTTGCCCTGAAGGAAATTATAAGGAGATATGATATAAACGGAAACATGGGAAATATCAAGAGGTTGCCAAAGTTGCTTTTTACCATCTTCTTATTTCCTGATCCTCATTTAAGTCTGGTAGATTGTTATATTATTTCGTTCTTTTGGTTTGTTTGTAAATAGACCATCAGGAAAGGAAAAACCTGTTCTTAAGCCTTTCTTAGAATGCTTTGCCTTTCATAACTGCCTAGAACACAGCATGTCCTCAGGACATCCAGAGACTATTGATCCAGCAAAGAGGTCCCCCTCAAATCAAAGAATGAGATACTTGAAGGTGACTCTGAAGGTTAGTTTTTGCCCTAACATGCCAAGGTAGATCAGCTCTCTAAAGCTGAAAGCATCAGGAAACTTCTGTTCAAATTCCCACGACTATAGAACACAACCCCCAAAGGGTTCCAAATCAATTCTCTGGAGTTCAATTCCCTCGAGAAAAAATGTTTTACTGATGCCACATCACCAAATTAGCAGTTCTGAATTTTGCTTTTCATACTAGTTTTATCTGATTAGTTTTTACTTTTCCTTCATACTCTCATTTGAAAGGTGGCTGCATTTGTGTTTGAAAAGCTGGGGGGACGTGACAGAGGAAAAGACTGAAAATCGGCAATGAAGCAAAGCAAATGGTCCTGAGAAAGAAGAATCCATTATATTCTTAGGTATGGGTTTGAATATACAGAATTAACATAAATATATTCTCCTTATATCTCCCCTTAGTCATCCAGAAAATTGGCCTGTTTGCTTGTCCCACAAATGCATGCACTGCTGGCAGTGAGCCATGGGGTCCTCGGGCTCAGGGTTGGGAGGAGTCATGGGAGCCCTCTCATTTGGCGAAACCAGCCATAGCATGAATTGTGGAGCCCTGCCATGCACACCCCTGGTGAGCTCATGAGTCTGTCTCTGCTACGTTGGGGCAATGATGATCTTCGGCTTCTCCCAAAGGCCCTGTGATGACCTCCACCCCTGTGACTCCCTGCAGATGACCTCCACCCCATGCAGCCTTGCAGTACACCTCCCACATCAGAACGCCTCCACCTGCCTTCTCTCATTTGCAGCTGATCCACGTTGTTGACTGACTAAAACATCCCAGTCCTCTCAGTGGAAACTTCCGTGCATGGTTTCCTGTTCCTTTTCCTTCCTGGTAGTTCACCTCAGAATCCCTTCCAGTATATCATCTCCTTCTTACAGTTGTGCTGCTTTGTCACACCTACTTTTAAAACGATCAAAATAGCAACATTCCAATGGTTTTAGAGATATTTGGTGTTTAAAAAAAATCTAGAAACTATGGATAAACAAAAGTACCCACAATCTGTAGTGGCCCCTGTTTGTGGTTGCTTTTGCTTTCCAGCATCTCTTCTGTTTTCATTATCAAAAACGCATCGCACTGGTTTTCCATCCGCTGTGGTGGCATGCCGTCTTCTAGAGAAAGGCAGCCAGGGTCCCCGCTAGCCAGTCAGCTGTTTCTCTCTTAGGATTCTGAATCTTGAAGGATGCATGTCAAGATGGAAAAAGGCTTGGAGCTGAGGACCTGCAGCATTGCAAGCTCTCCTTCGCATCATATATCCTAGGATAGGACCTACTTTAAATGTGGACTATGTGATACCCAGCTGTGGGCATTTCTTAAAGTTTGCTATCTACCTGACACATTTCCAATTCAGTCCATAAATTACTCAGATTAACCAGCTACCAACATTCCACGCAGAACATCTATATTTTTCTTTGTTTGGGTTAAAAGAGATCGACAAGTTAGACAGAAAGCAAGGAAGAAAGAAAAGCTGGTTATGTAGAAATATACTTTATAGCCAAAGTGATGGAATGTTATATATATTCGTAAGCTCCTCTTTGATCGAGCAAAACATGGCGGCCACTTTGAAAAATATAAACATTTGTTGAATACAGGGTAGTCTCCCAAGAAATCTTTTATTAAAACAATCAAGGCCATAAAGGAACAGAATGAGCAGGCACCCCTCCCACCCCACGCCCCGCCATCCTCTTCTTAGAAACAAAGATTCCCAGTCTCCTGCTCCTCGGAAGCCCATCGTTTGATTAAGGAGCTACTCTTGTGCACAAGCAACGGTGGAAGAAAGATATAAGAAGAGTTCTCCCTAAATAGTCACAGCCTCCGGTGCCCAGGGCTGGGACTCCCCGTTCTACTGCTTCATTACTCGGGAAGGCTAGAACGGCCTTCCTCCGGGAGGTGAGCCGGACAGAGTCTGGACCTGCTTAACCTAATCAGTCACCTCTCAGCCCCTCCAGCAGCAGCTATGTTGTTGGCTCTGGCCTCCTCTGATCTGTCACCACCACGAGACGTAGAACTTACGCCTCCTGAGGTTCCCAATGTGACTCGGGCTGGTGAGAGCTGGACTTTGGTCCTTCAGAGCTCCCTGGCCCAGAAGGCTATCTCTAGAACAAGGGAGCTTTCTGGCAGAATCAAATCACACCTTGTCCTGACACTTGACTCACAAAGTGGTGTGGTGCTGGCTCACATCCCGTCTGCAGATAAGAACATCGGTGCCCGCCCATGCTCAAAGGGGAGGAAGCGAGTGGTGGGGCACAGAGGGCAGCAATGGGTACTGCATGCAAGAAACGGGCTTGATATGAAGAACTTCCTGGAAACATAGTAGAGAGTTCTCCATAGAACCATTTCAGGCTGCTCGGTGCTCCGTTGCTCTCACTGTCCCTGTCCCCCTTTATGTGAACCTGCAGCCAAGCCTGGGGGGGTGGGGGGGCTTCATTGCCACTAGAAAAGACCACAACATGCCTTTTGAGGACCTTCTGTCTCCAATCCAGTTCTTGTCTTAAATTATAAAACTAAGGAATTCTGTAACTCTCCTTCAAGATGAAAGAATGCCTTCCCCGGTGCCCATGCCATACGTCTGTTCCGTCCAACAGCACCTTCCGTGGTGGCAGAAATATGCTTCATCAGTGCTAGCCAACACAGCTGCCACTAGCCACGTGTGGCCGCTGACCACTTACACCGTGGTTAGTGTAGTTCAGAAAATGAAGTTTTAATGTTATTTCATTGAAACGTAAATGACCGCCTGTGACCAGCGAGCACGGAATTGAAAAGTGCAGCCCCAAGGGACCAAAAGGAAAGGACAAGACTTTCCGATCACAATGCAGATGTCAACCACCACCAAGCTGACCCTGCCCATAGCAGAAATATGCCTGAGCAGATCGCTAGGCTTTCCTCCCCAGGAACCCCCCAATGGCGTCAAACGCTCCACCCTGCCGCTAGTAGGCAAGCGCTTTCTCCTCGCTTACAGTCACAGCGACTCCAGTCCTAACCTCTTTAAAAAGGTAATACGATGGTGAAGCCACCGATCTTTCTCCAGGGCAGGGAAGGGTCATGGGTGGCATGACATGTTGGAAAGGCCATGCAGGCAAAGGGAGTGACCGGAGTGGGGACGTTAGAGCCTCACTTCCCTCGCAAGGCCCTGCCTGGCCGAATGCACCGAGGACTGGCTGTGGACAGCTGGCCCACTGGCCTGGTGCGGGAAAGGACAGGTCTCAGGGTTTCCACACACGAATGTTACTGTTGTCGGGCAGATTAACCAGGGACAGAATACCCAACTAACAAAGTGGCCCTGGGCCTACTTATGCTTGCTTACTAATCTGTTGTGAACATTTCCAAAGATGAGATGGAAAATGTTAAATTCTTCACTACTGATTAGGAGTAAGCATCAGTTAGCCCCTGCTACCCTTGCTGGCTGGGCCCTCGGTCCCTGTCAGGGCCTGCACATTTGAAACGAGGCTGATTCCCTAAGAAGGTGCTGTGTGGTTGGGAGAGAGATGCCAGCCATGCGTAGAAGCAGAAGCTTTAATGTGGTGAAAAACATGTGAAGCTTTGCATTGCAGTTAGTAAGCACATGTAAGCCTATGCTTACCTTGCTTATTGGGTAATCCGACACTGGATTAACTGTGCCCTGCCTGCTTCGAGAGAGCACAAAATAAGTCATAAACAGTTCCAAACAGCACCATTAGATCTTACTGAGGGGCCTGCTTTTTCCGTATACAAGAGAGCAGCTTGTCATAAACCACTAAAAGGCGGGGGTGGGGAAAAGAAACAAAAACATCCCCCCCTCCCCCGCCCCCTCATGCATTGCAGAGCTGAGAGATAAGGGGAGTGGGCCCAGGCATGGGACCAGAAATACTGCTTCCAGGAGAGGATTGATGTGCCTGGCCCTGCTTGAGAAGCTATAAATGAGGGAGTTGACCTCCACGGTACCAGTTTGTTTGGGTCTTGCTCTGACTTGGAAACTGAAAACGAGGTTATTGAAAACAAAACAAAACTCCACCCTGGTTTGACTGGCATTTTCTTTCTGGATGACTCTCAAACTGGCACTAAACACCATAGTTGAGCCTTCCCAGAGACGATACCTCGCTCGCATCACCATCCAGTGCCTCTTCAGTACTAATGTGCTGTAAAGGCAAATCCCTCTTTTTAAAATCAGTCTCAAAAGGCAGAGATGCTTGCTTTAAGTATTTATACCTTCGAGCAAGAAATTCCATTTAGGGGTTTATCGTAAGGAAAAAAGTCAGAGTTATACCAAATTAGTTATTCAGACAGTTGTCTAATGCAGCAGTATTCATAACAAAAGTAACCACGTAGATATCCAAAATAAGGGGTCGTTACAGTGATACAAAGGGCCTGAGTAACACAACCTGAGAAGCCTTCAACTACGACCTAAAAGGTGGGAAGTTTTAACCCAAGCAGCCATGCTGCAGAAGAAAGGCCTGGTAATCTTCTTTCAAAAATATTACAGCCCAGAAAACGCTATGGGGCTCAGTTCTATTCTATTACACATGACTCAACATGAGTCAACCCACAACATTTGTAATTTTGTGTCTTTTTTCTTTCTTTTTTAATTGACACAAGTCGTTGCACTGCTCTGGTTAGGTTAGACAGTTGGAAGCTAACCTCAAAGTCGGTGGTTCAAACACACCAGTCACTCTGGAGAAAGATGAGGCTGTTTGCTTCCACACAGAATTCACAAAATGTCCAGTCTCTGAATCCCTATCGAGGGTCACTATCAGTCAGATTCAATTCAATGGCAGTGGGGATTTTTTAGCTGCCCATTTGAGAGACTGAAAGTTCAAGTCCACCCAGAGGCAACTTGGAAAGAAAGACCTGATGATGTATCTCTGGGAAACCCACCATTGAAAACCCTGTGGAGCCCAGGTGATATAGAGGTTGCCAGGACTCAGGCTTGTTTCCATGGCAACTAGTATATTCATACGATGAATTAAACTGAGTAAATGAATGAATCAATGAACTAAAATCCATGAATTCAGAGACACTTAGGGAAAGACGCTTCTTATAGTGTTAAATAAGGCAGCCTGGTATTTCTGCCAGGCAAGAATTGGACTGCTAACTGCAAGGTCAGCAGTTCAAACCCACCTGCAGTTCCATGTGAGAACAGTGAGGCTGTCATCCTCAGAATGTTGACATCCTGGGAAGCCTATGAGTCAAGATAGACGTATGACAGTGAGTTTTTATGGTGTTAAATGAAACTCAAAGCAGGACTCTGCACTCTGTATTGAATATGGCCCCTGTTTGGTTAGCCTGTGGGTGTGACTAATCAGAAAATGAGAAAACACATTTAAAATATTCATAATCTGTGAAGAGTGAAATGTTAAATCCTGTTTTTTCTCCCCTTCCACTTCTATACCTTTCTGACTTTTCAAAAATTATAATAGCGTATAATCAGAAGAATCCCACATTCCACAGTCTTTCAGCAACTACTCCAGTAAACCAGGCACCTCAACTCGCAAGAATAGCTCCCTGGGGCTCCTCACATGAGCACGCTCTCTTCCGATCCAACGAACACAGCCTCCTTCATTTACAACCTGCTGCTGAAGGTACAGTCGCTCCGGACTTCCAGAAGGGTTTTCCCTAACATTTGCCAGTGGGTTTTATTTTCCCCACGTGTAAAACAGAAATGGATTTCCCCTGAAGTGTTGATGTGCCGGGTAAGAGAGAAGCAGTTGTTCTCATACCACGTCTTACAAACATTCTTTTTCTGTTCCCAATTCTCATTAGTCATAACTCTCCTTGCCTTGTCCCATTCTACTTTCCATTCCAGTTAACATGGAGAGCAAGAATTCTATAAGCCCAGGGATTTTATCTGTCGTGGGCAAGGTGTGACTCCAGCACCCGGTATATTGTATGACCTCCGTAGTCATCAGATTGACTCCAACTCAAGGGGATCCCATGTCTGTCAGGGAAGAGCTGTGCCCCACAGTTACAGGGACTGCTTTTTCAGATGTGGACCACCAGGCCTTTCTTGCAAAGTGCCTCTGATGGGACTTGAACCTCGGACCTTACACTGAGCAGCTGAGCATGATAACTATTTGTTCCACCCAGGATATATAAAAGCCCCAAACCAAATCCACGGCTATTGACATGATGCTGACTTGTTGTCCTTAGGTGCCAGCAAGTTGGTCCCAACACATATCGACCTATGTGCAACAGAACAAATGCTACCTGGCCCTGTGTCATCCTTACAAGCATTGTCATGCTTGGACCACCTGGATGCAGCCAGAAGCTCAGTCCATCTCCTTGGGGGCTTTCCTCTTTTTCACTGCCCTTCCACTTTACTAAGCAAGATGTCCTTCTCCAAGACTGGCATCTCCTGACAAATGTCCAAAGCATGTTAGATGAGGTCTCACTCACCATCCTTGCCTCCTAGGAGCACTCTGGCCATACTTCCTGAGACGGATGTTTGTCTTTTTAGCAGTTCATGTTACTTTCAATGTTCTTCACAAGTGCTAAAATTCAAACGCATCCATTCTTCTGCCTTCCGTATTCAATGTCCAACTTTCATATGCATATGATGTCACTGAAAATATCTTGACTTGGGTCAGGTACACCTCAGTCTTCAAAGTCGTATCCTCGCTTCTCAATCCGCTAAAGAGGTCTTGCGCAGCAGTTGTACCTAATGCAACATCTCTTTTGATCTCTTGACAGTTGCTTCCTTGACCATTAAGTGCAGATCCAAGTAAGACAAAATCCTTGACAACTTCAAACTTTTCTCCATTTATCATGATGTTACCTATTGATCCAGTTGTGGGGATTCGGGTCTTCTCTACAGTGAGTTGTAATCCATACTGAAGGCTGCACTCCTTGATCTTCATCATGGGCTTTAAGTCCTCATTTTCAGCAAGCAAGGTTGTGTCACCTGCATATTGCAAGTTGTTAATAAGCCTTCCTCCAATCCTGACGCCACATTCTTCTTGAGTAAGTCTGGGGAGAGGCCGCAACCCCATCGCACACCCTTCCTGGTTTTAAAGCATTCGGTATTCCCTTGTTCTGTTTGAACAATGTCTCTTGATCTATTCAGAAGAGGGTTCCGAAGAGGGTGTAGAACAAGGGAGATCATTGCTGATGTCACATGGATCTTGGCTGAGAGGAGAGAGGACGAGAAAGATCTTTGCTTGTGTTTCATCGACTGTGCCAAGTCATTGCACTCCGGGAACCATCACCAACTATAGACAGCCGTGAGAAGAATGGGTATTCCATGACACCTTCTTCTCACGTGCAGCAGCGCTGTAGAGGCTCGCAAAGGCTGTAGATCTTTGTGGGAGGCAGACAGCTTCACCAGAGTGGCTGTCATTAGCAACTCAGTACTTATCCTACAGTGCCTTCAGGAGTCTGCGGAGTAAACTTATTAGTAAACACCAAATAAATATTCAGAGGATGGGAGAATGATGGTTCTCTCTACATTTAAAATTTGACCACTTTGTTTAGCTAACAATTAAAGTCAATGCCTTCATGAGGGAGGGAGGGGACAGGGGGAAATGAGCTGATATCAAGGGCTTAAGGAGAAAAAAATGTTTTGAAAATGATGATAGCAACACATGTACAAATGCCCTTGATACAATTGATGTATGGATTGTTGTAAGAACTGGAAGAGTCCCCAATAAATTGTTTATTAAGATAAATAAATAAAATTATTATGGCAACATATATACAAATGTGCTTGACACAATGGACGGATGGATTGTGATAAGAGCTGTAAGAGCCCCCAATGAAATGATTTTTTTAAAGTCAATGCCTAAGATACTGATCTTTGTGCAGCCTATTTCTTTTTGGCGTCTTCTAATGCATACTTCATTCACTCCACATGGAAGTTTGTAGCTGTTTCTTCTAGCTTTGGGCCATGCCCATTCAGCAGCTGAAGGTCCCCAAATTTTGCACCACCCAGGTCATTAAGGTTGACTCTACTTTGAGAAGACAACCCTTGCCCGGTTATATTTTTTTTAATTTATTGTTTTTAAATAATTTTATTGGGGGCCCGTACAACTCGTATCACAATCTATACGTAAATCCATTGTGTCAAGAACATTTGGATATTTGTTGCCATCATCACTCTCAAAACATTTGCTTTCTTCTTGAGCCCTTGGTATCAGCTCAATTTTTCCCCTCCCTCCCTGCTTCCCCCTCCCTCATGAACCCTTGATAATTTATAAATTATTATTACTACATCATATCTTGCCCTGTCTGACATGTCCCTTCACCCTCATTTCTGTTGTCCATCCCCCAGGGAGAAGGTTTATGTAGATCCTTATAATTGGTTCCCCCTTAGCACTCCACCCACCCTCTACCCTCCCGGTATCTCCACTCTCACCACTGGTCCTGAGGAGTTCATCTGTCCTGGATTAGCTGTGTTCCCAGTTCCTATCTGTAACAGTGTAAATCCTCTGGTCTAGCCGGATTTGTTAGGTAGAACTGGGATCATGATAGTGGGGGCGGGGGGGGGGGGCTTTTCTTCATAACAAATTTTTCTATTTTCATTTTATTTCAGAGCATCAGGGGCCACAAAAAACTACCTCAGAGGCCACATTTGGCCCACTGGCCTCCAGTTTGACACCCCTGAAATAGAGGAAAGTTGTATGTTTCATCAGTACTACACTGCACCCTGACTGACCCGTCTCCTCCTGTGACCTTTCTGTAAGGGGATATCCAGTTGCCTACAGATGGGCTTTGGGCCCCCAATCTGCACCCCCCCACCACCACCACCATTCACAAGGATTTTATTTTTCGCTCAATGCCTGATACCGATCTCTTTGACACCTCATGATCACACAGGCTGGTGTGCTTCTTCCATGTGAGCTTTGTTGTTTCCAAGTTAGATGGCTGCTTGTTTACCTTCAAGCCTTTAAGACCCCAGACACTGTATCTTTTAATAGCCAGACACAATCAGCTTTCTTTACCACATTTGCTTATGCACCCATTTGACTTCAGCGATCATGTTGGGCAAGTGAGCATCATGTAATGCCAGTTTAATAGAACAAAGTGTTCTTGCATTGAGGGAGTACTTGAGTGGAGGTCCAATGTCCATCTGCTACCTTAATACTGAACCTATGATATATGCACATAGATCTATTTCCCCATCATCATATATAAGTATATTTACATATGTACATACCTATATTTAGACCTCTATAAATGCCCTTTGCCTCCTAGTTCTTTCATCCATTTGCTTTTACTTTCCGCTTCTCACACTATCATGTTCAGCCTTCATCTGTGTTTCAGTAATTCCTCTCGGTTCATGGCCTTTGATCAAGCCCTACCAGGCCTCCTACACCCTCCCCGCCACTGATTTTGGATCACTTGTTGTTCCCTTGTCCCTGCGTTTGTTTACATGACTTCCTTTCCCCCACCTCCCCCTCTCCCATGTCCCACAGAACCACTGGTTCCATGTTTTCTCCTCCAGATTGTTTATCCAGCCTATCTTATCTAGATATACTTGCAGAGAAAATAACATGCACAAAAGCAAGACAGAGCAAAACAAAAAAACGAAAGAAAACAACAACAGCAAAAAAAAAAAAAAAAAGAAACGCCAGTAAATAGTTGAAGGTCTGTTTGTTGATTTTTAGGAGTGTTTGTTGGTCAAGTCTGATGGGGTGCCACACCCTGGACCCAAAGTTTATTTTTGGTATTCCCTGGGGCCTCCTTGCTTTGCTCCCCTTGCTGTTCTGCTGCATACCGTGTTTTGCCTTGGTGAGGTGGGGTCAGATCGGGTGTAATTCCCACACTGTGTCTCCAGTGTTGTCCCTGTAGTGCTATGGGTCAATGAGGGATGTCATGTCTCATAGTGGGGCCAGCTCTTCCGTCCTCTCTGTGCATTGGCTGTTCTGAGCAGGGATATTGTCCTCAAGGCTTGGTGGGCCAGGATGTGCTCCACTCTCTCTTCCTCCCCCTTCATTTGCTCCCGTGTGCTCTGATCAGACATATCCCTCTCCCTGAGCTGTAGCTTCAGTGCTATCCTCTGAAATGAATTATTCTAGGGAGAATGGCAGCTGTCCACATAGTTGGGATTGGGACGGCCCCTCAGACCTCTCTACTGGTGCCCTGCTTCATGCCAGCATATTGCATTCACATCTTGGAGCAGCCCAGTCATATTTTAAATGGCTTCCAAACAGAGGGACTCATGTTCCAGTTACATCAGAAAATATTCCACTGCTATTCATAAGGTTTTCCATGGCTAATCCTTCAGCAGTGGACTACCTATGCCTTCTCACGAGTCTGTTCTTAGTCTGGACACTTCTCTGAAACCCGTTCACCATGGGTTACCTGCTGTCATTTAAAATGCTGGTGGCATAACTTTCAGCATCACAGGAACATGCCAACAGCACAGTACGACAGACAGAGGAGCTGTGGAATATTTATCTAGGAAGTCACAGTTTGTTTTTCTTTTTGTGACCTTTTCCTGTTACCTATGAGGGCAGGTTTTCTTTCCTTCAAAATATCTACCATACAATCTCTCATCCCACACACTCTTCTGAAATGTGACCTTGCCCATCCTCGAGGGCATTCAGAAATGAAGCTTCGTTCTTCTTCTTGATTCTGGAGGAACCCTTGAACTGCTGAAGTCAAAAGATAATAGTGCATGTTGACTTCATCTATCTCCCCATTACCTGCCGAAGAGATTGACATGAAGATGTCCTGAAACCACTTGAGAAGGACCCGGTGGAGCAATAGGAAAAATGGATTCGTGTGTTTGCCTTCTAGAGAGACCTGCCTGCCAAGGCACCAGCATACAGATGCGTGCGCTGTCTTGAGTGGTCCCGGCAAGCCTAGCTAGTAGCTACTTCTGCGTGATCCTGGCCAACACACATGGAGCAAAAGAATTTCACAGCTGAGCCTGCCCACACTCCTGACTGATGAAACCATGAGTAATTATGAACATTACTTCTAGCCACAGAGTTCTGGTGCAGTTTGTTGCACTGCCACAGATAAGCGGAACTCTGGTCTTTAATAATTTCACTACGCTTCTACCAAGAGACAGTTTCGCCTTATTCAGTCAAAGTTTGGCAAATGTTCTTCTGTTAGCACATCAGGTCATCGTGAGTCTAAACTGACTCACAGTGACTGGTTGGGCTTGATTTATCACACCCTTGGGGACAAATGTGTTAGAAAGAAAAATTAAATGTGTGCTTCAGAGAGAGCTCACTCACTGCAGATTGATTTCACTTGGTTCTGCGTGCCAGGCATGGACTGCCTCCTTTTTAAATTGTGCCTTCCTTATGCTGTCCGACTTGTGGACCTCCTGAATTCTGAAAAGGGATAGAGTTTGCTTAATGCTTAAATTTAGTTTCATTCAGAGCTAAGTTCTAAAAGTGCCTTAATTTTCCAGTTTGGAGATTTCTCCATAAATGTATGGTATGTTGGTCTCTAAAAGATTCCGAATCCCCATCTTTTTCCTCTTTACTTTTTTGAAATATGCTATATAAGAATCAAATATTATTTTTCATCCCTATCTTATTGAAACTATAGAACACGGCATGTGAAACAGGTGTCCAGCAGAATGATATGTTTGTCCTGGAACCTTGTCCTGGGTACCAATGTGTTTGTTATGCAACTCAAAAAACTAGGCTAATTGTTGACCCAACAATGATGCAGCTGCAAGCTGGAAAAACACCCAGGTCCCCCGTGGAATGGAAGCAAAACAAAACTATATCATTGGTAATGGGCAAAAGTGACTAAATTCAGCCCCATGAGGGAAATCATGATTTTGATGCATTTGTTCTGAGGGGGCGGGCCTGGGGACACGTCCTTGTGAGAAGACTAGGTCTGCAGTATTAGAAGAGTAAATCTGAGTAATTTGAATCCCTTCATAGACTGACACGGCCACTCAAAGAATAGAACTAATTGGTTGCTTTAAAGCTGAACACTCATCTTTGTCCATAGATTCAACACAGCCCGCGGTTACTTGGGAACGGATGAACTAGAAGCGCCCTGGCCAGTTCAATATGTCTGCTGCACACCTGAACTATGGTTGGTGTGACTGGTAAACTTAATTCAAAATGTTTGTTTTATTTTGCTATTTAAATAATATCATGTTAAAATTGTCTCATCTTTAAATTATGTTTAATGTAAAAGAAAATGTAAAAGCTGGTGTTTAATTCCACTAGAAATGCTTTAACGATGGCAACATATGTACAAATATGCTGATACAACTGATGTATGGAATGCTATAAGAGCTCTCAGAGTCCCCAATAAAATGATTTTTTAATGCTTTAAATATGTCTAGGAGAATTTTAGGCATAGGAGTCCACCTTTTTGACTGTTTTATACATTAAGTGTATTTTTCCTGTTGGTGCCAACCAGTTAATTCCAGCTCATAGTGCTCTGACAGACAGGACAGAACTGACCCATAGGGTTTTCTTAGCTGTAACCTTTATGGAAGCACAGCATCCAGTCTCCATTCCATGAAGCTGCTGGGTGGTTTGGAACTGTCAACTTCTCAGATCATAGCCAAGCATTAATCATTATACCTCCGAAGTTCAGATCACATAGTCCTATTCTAAATTTAGGCAACAAATGCACTCTAAGTGAAAAAGACAGTGATTTCAAATACTTAGTAGTTTAAAAACTACAAAATATCTTATCAATTTTTTAATATTTTGCATTTTGAAATGACTATTTGGGATATATTAAGTGAAATGAAGCATGATATTATGATGGGTTTCTCCCATTTTTTCTTTCTTTTCCTAATGTGGCTACGAGAGAATTTTGAATTACACGTGTGACTCCCATTATCTTTCTATTGGAAACCCTTAATTTAGAGAGTGGCTTTAATTCCTTGGTCCATGATAGGAATGGGAATCTAGTTAGTGGATTAAAGTGTCCACACCTTCCTATTTATTCTCTGTGCTGTCTAATTGGTAATAATCATATTTTTACTCTTTTATTTAAATTGTACACATTCCTGGCCTGCTCCAAGTACAGGCTGACCTTGTTTTCATTGCATTTTTTATTTATAGAGCTTTGCAGAGAGTGTGTTTTTTTACAAATTGAAGATTGTCGGCAACCTTTCACGGAGCAAGTCTTTCAGGCTATTTTCATGTCACGGTCTCACACTTTGGTCATTTTCACAGTGTTTCAAACTTCTTCGTAATGCTATCATGCACTTTCCAGACTGCCAAAAGAAAAAACCAAACCCACTATCACTGAGTCAATTCTAACTCATAATAGCCCTATCTAGAGTTTGTGAGAGAGTAAATCCTGACAGGAGATGCCAACCTTATTTTTTTCCACCTGGAGAGTTTGGTCTGCCAAGCTTGTCTGATTCTAACCCACAGTGGTACCAGAGCTCCTTGTAATAAACTACAGAACAGCGTAAGCATAATTTAGCATGCACTGAGAACACCACAAATTCTTGTGGCTCGCTTTCTTGCGACATTTGCCTTATTGCGGTGGTCTGGAGCCACACCTGCAAGCGTTTCTCGGGTGTGCCGGTACTGCATTAGATGCTGAAGGTGTAGAAGTGAAAACATAGCCCTAGCCTTTAAATCCGTGAAGTCTAGTGTGACAGGTAAATGAGAACATGTAGTAGTTACAATCAGAACAACTTGGGGAATATATGTATGCTACTGGGACATCAATATGCAAAGCGGCAGAATCTAACGCAGCTGGCTGGAGGAATGGTGGAAGCATCCTGGTGGCTAGGTCACTGCAACAAGGGATTGGTCTCTCTATTGTTACTCCCTCCTTTTGCACTGCTTATCTATGTATACAGTTCATGTTGTATGCATGACGTAAAGCCATGCTGTTTATTAATCCTTTTCATGTAGATTCATATCTACTTAGGCTGAAAAATAATGAAGAGGGGAAAAAGTGAAAGCAGAAATCCAAGCATACTTACTCAGCAGGGTTCACTGCAGTGTTATTCAAAAGAGCCAAGAGTGGAAACAGCCTAAATTTGCACCAATAGAAAAATGCTTAAACACCTGGCAGTCTGTGCTGCTCACCTTTCTGGTGATCAGTAAAGTCAAATGGGTGCATAAGCTAATGTGGTGAAGAAAGCTGACGGTGCCCTACTATTACAAGATCTAGTGTCTGGGATCTTAAAGGCTTGAAGTTAAACAAGCAGTCATTAGCGGGGAAGCAACAAAGCCCAAATGGAAGAATCCATGTGATCACAAGCTGTCTATGGGATCAGGTATCAGGCATCAGAAGACCCCAAACAAACAACCATTTCGATGTGCATAAGGGGGGTCAGAAGGGAGACCCAAAGCCCACCTGTAGATAATTGGACATCCCCTCCCAAAAGGGTCACAAGGAAGGGACAAACAGTCAGGGTGCAGTACAGCTCTGATGAAACCTACAACATTCCTCTTGTTCTTTAATGTTTCCTCCCCAGCCCCCACTGTCATAACCTCAGTTTTATCTTATAAACCTGGCTAGACCAGAGCATGTACACTGGTACAGATAAGCGTTCTCACACAGAATCCAGGACAGATGAAGAACTCCTCAGGACCAATAATGATAGTAGTGATACCATGAATGCGGGGGAAGGTGGGAGAAAAAGGGGGAGAAAGGAGAAACCGATTGCAATAATCAATGTACACCCCCCAGAGGGATGAAAAACAGAAATGTGGGTGAAGGGAGACAACAGACAGTGGAAAATATGAAAATGAAAATAATTGATAAATTATCAAGGGTTCATGAGAGTGGGGAGGGAAGAGAAAAAAAGAGGAGCTGATTCCAAGGGCTCAAGTAGAAAGCAAATGTTTTGGAAATGATGATGGCAACATATGTACAAATGTGCTTGATACAATTGATGTATGGATTGTTATAAGAGCTGTAAGAACCCACAAAAATTATTTAAAATTATTTTTTAAATTAGAGGTTAAACAAAATGTGGTGTATCCATACAATGGAATATTATTCAGTCATCAGAGAAATAGAGTTCTGATACATGATATACCATGTATGAACATTGAAAATATTACGGGAGATAAGTCGATCACAAAAGGACAAATATTGTGTAAAAATCTAGAATTTGGCAAAGTTATAAGACCAGAGTCTATTAGTGGTCATCAGGGGCAAGAGGGCGGTAGGGGCCATTGTTTAGGGAACACTGAGTTTTTATAGAATGATGAGAAATTTGGGTAGCAGATAGTGGTTGTATAACACGAAGAGTAAAATTAATGTCACCAAACTGTACATGTAAAAACCATTGACATGACACAAGTCAGTATATATATCCACTGAAAATTTTTTTAATTTAAAAGAAGAGATGGACACATCCTGAAATTTCACTTAAGATGTTTGTCCCAGAATACTTCTTCCAAAATGCACTGTCTTTTGCCCTTCAGGATACCTTTTCCTCAGCGTTCAAGGTTCCCTGCTTAAAGATAAGCAGATCACTCTGTTATAAGTTTGGCAGGACTTGAAGGAGAACATTAAGTCTTTGGTTTGCTGATTAGTGTTTGTTTATCTTTCCTCAGCTGCCTTTTGTCCAGTTGGGAAAAAGAACAACACAGCTCAATACCGCTCAGCAAACCCATGTTAATATGTGTCTCTCCTTTAGGGAGTGATTTGCTAGCTCCCTTCCGCTCCCATCCCCAGCTGGTTTTAAGCCACCGCCATGTGGTTAGCAGCCCAACACTGACCCGCGGTGCCCCGGGGCTTGCTCTTCCCTTGTCCCTCTCCACTCCACACACTCTCTATACAGGAGGAAAATGAGAATAAAATGTATGTCTATCAGCAATCTTTGCCTCAACAACTCTTTGTTGCTCTTAATCAAGGACAACAGCAACAACAAAAAAACCTTTAGTTTATTTCGGAGAAATTTGCATCCTTTTCCTGGCTCAGAGAAATAAATCAACTGAATTGGCTGTTACCATCATCTTTCAGCCTGGCCTAAGTTGATCTGTATTTGACTTATAATCAGAACCTATGGCTGCCGTGGAGACCGTTCTTAGTTTAAGTGAAGATAGAGGATTAGCAATGCCAATTGCTGACTTTCTTGTGCTGTTTTAGGCCATGTCCAAGAAAAGACACCTATCTGGTAGAGCCATTAAATCTTAAGGTTATCTTAAGATGTGTAAAGGCTGATGTTTGTGTTTTAGAATGGTTTCCTGGAAACAAGGTGAGTAATAATTAAATAAAAGTATAAAAAAGGAGTATATATATTTTTACTCAAGACATTTATTTTCTTGATTCAACACATAGTGAAGTACCTGATCTAACAGGTCCTAGAGTAGGAAAATACACTGAAATATCAGGCTCTCTGATTTCCAGGAACTGATAGTATTTTCTTCAATACCCAGTTCAGAGATGGGGATGGAATAAAAGAATTGAATCTAAAGTATAGTTCATAAACTAAATAGACAAACCTTGATCATCGGATTTAGGAAGTGAGAAGCAAAGAAAGAAAACAGGAAGCACTCGTGTAATATCTGTTCAATATATCAAGTTTATAATTCGGGCAAAAGACACTATGCCATTCCATTCACTAGGAAACATATTTGAAACAAGGAAAAGCCTGTTGAGCAATAAAGGTGATGAATTCTATTTTGTAAATGTGCTTGTTAGGTGAAGGAGGCATCTTCATGGAGATTTCCATCATGGAGCTACAATGTCATGCTTTTAACTGAACTTGGTTATCCAGGAATAAAATAAACAAACGTGTTGTTCCTGTTGCTAGGTGCCGTTGACCCAGTCCTACCGCACAGAGACCCTGTGTGACTGTCAACCAGTGACCAGTCTCTCCCCACTCTCATAATTGTTATGTCCAAGCTCATCCTAGCAACCACTGCGTTAATCCACCTTGTTGAAGGTCTTCCTCATTTCCACCGCTCCTCTACATTCCCCAGGAGAAAGAGAGGCTTTCCACTCCCACAATTATAGACTGGGAAACCCACAGGGATAGCTCTACTCTGTCTTATATGGTCACTATGAGTTGACATGGCCCCCACAGCAGTGAGGGAGTCTGCTTTACCAAGCATGATATCCTTCTCCAGAGACTGGTATGTCCTGATAACATGTTCAAAGTCTCAAAATTCTTGCTTCTAAGGAACATGGTGGTTGTATTTCTCCCAAGACAGATTCTTTGGTTCTTGTGGCAGTCCCTGATACTTTCAGTGTTCTTCACCAGCACCATCATTCAAATGCATTGATTCTTTTTATATCTTCCTTACTCAATGTCCAGCTTTCAAATGCCTATGAGGCAGGTAAAAACAGCATGTCCTGGGAAAGGTGTGCCTCAGTTTTCAAAGTAACATCCTTGCTTTCAACACCAGAGAAAAGTCTTGTGCAGCAACTTTATCCAAAGCAAGGCACTGTTTGATTTCTTGGCTGCTACTTCCTTAAGCATTGCTTGCGGATCCAAGCAAGAGGATTTATCATGATGGGACCTATTGATCCAGTTGTAAGGATTTCTGTAATTTATAATTAACTTGTCATCCAGATTGAAGGCTGAAATCCTTCATCTTCATCAGCAAGGGCTTCGGGTCCTCCTCATTTTCAGCAAAGTTGTGTCACCGTCATATCACAAGTTGTTAAGAAGCCTTCCTCCAATCCCGATGCCACATCCTTCTTCATAGAGCCCAGCTTCTGCGATTACTTGCTAAGCATACAAGTTGAATAAGTAGGCTGAGAAGATACAACCTTGTCACCCTTTTCCAAATTTTAAAACATACACTATTCCCTTGTTCTGGTCTCACACCTGTCTCAATCCATGTACAAGTCCTGCTTGGCCTAATGAAGTGTTCTGGAATTCTCATTCTTGTCAAGGTTACTCATCATTTGCTATGATCCACACAGTCTAATACATTGGGATAGTCAATAAAACACAAGTAAACATCTTTCTGGTTTCCTCTGCTTTGAGTCAAGATCCATCTGACATCAGCAATGATATCCCTTGTTCCACGTCCTCTTCCCTGAACCTCTGGCAGATCCCTGAGAATGTACTGCTGCAACCATTGTTAGATGATCTTCAACAAAATTTAACTTGCTATGATACTGTTTTATACTTTAAGCATCCTATTCAGTCCCCTTTCTTTGTGATGGGTATAAATATGGGTTTCTTCCAGGCATTCGGCCACGTAGCTAAATTCAAAATTTCTTGGCATAGAGGAGTTAGTGCTGCCAATGCTTCGTGAACTTGTTGAAACATTTCAATCGGTATTTTATCAATTCCCGGAGATTTGCTTTTGGCTAATACCGTCAGGGTGAATTGGACTTCTTCCTTCAGTATCCTTGATTCTTGACCATATGCTACCTCTTGAAATGGTTGAATGTCAACTAGTTCTTTTTGGTACAATGGCTCCGTGTACTCTTTCCATCATCTTTTGATGCTTCCTGAATTACTCAATATGTTGCCCATAAAATTGCCTGTTTTCAACTGGAGGCTTGATTTTTCTCTTCAGTTCTTTCAGTTAAAAATATGCTGAATGTACTTCCTTCATAATTTCTAGCTCATCTTTGCACATTGCATTTTAATACTTAACTTATCTTCTTGAGCTGGCCGTGAAATTTTTCTGGTCAGCTTTTATTTCATCATTTCGCCCATTTGCCGTAGCTACCCTACAAGTAAGAACAATTTTCAGAATCTCTTCTGGGATCTACTTTGATCTTTTCTTTCTTTCCTGCTGTGTTAGTCTGGGTAGACTAGAGAAACAAATTCATAACACCCATATATGTATAAGAAAGAGCAGGCATCTAAGACCCAGAACAAACCAGAATTCTCAGAAGGCCATGCCATACAGAGGCCTCATTGGCTATGACCTGATTGACAGGCTAGACTCCATCCCTTCACTCTTAATCCTCTCAAATTGACAAACAATTATATAAATATCACACCTGCTTTTTAATTTTTAACAGTTTTCTTGACACATAATTAACATATGATACAATTCAATGTTTTAAACATATTAAAAAGAGCTTCCTATCATTACCATAATCAATTTGATAAATTATCCCCATAGGGCATATGATTAATGACATTATCATTAATTTAGCCAATGGTATGGAATTTTAAATACTGTTGACAAAAGGAAAGTCTACATGTATAGGATAGCTTTTTAGACTGAAGTACATGGATTACAGACTTGTACAAATCGAACATTTAAGTGACTGGACACTGCAACAACACGGGTGGTAAATAGGACAACGTTCCGATTAAACTCATCCACAAAGGCAGAAACTATGCCTGCTAGACTAAGACGTCATAAAAAAGCAGAGAGAATGAAAACAGCAAATATGTGATAGTCTTAAATTGGGGTCTTTTGATTTCTTCATGTAAGTTGTTCGGGATGTCCTCCCACAGCTCTTTAGGTCTATGTCATTAGTGTTCAATGCATCAAATCTGTCCTTGAGATGTTCTCAAAATTCAGATGGAACATACTCAAGATCGTATTTTGGTTCTCATGGACTTCTTTTCATTTTTGTCAGCCTCCACGTGAACTTACATATGAGCGACTAGTCATCTGTTCCATGTCAGCCTGTGGCCTCATTTTAGTGCTGATGCTGAGCAGAATGCTCCAGAAGTTCTTCCTACAGGTCTAGGTGGTTTCATTTCTGTCTGTTCCACCTGGAGACATTCACATATAGAGTTGCCATTTGCATTCTGGAAAAGAAAAAAGATGCTTGAGATGCAAAAGTAGTTGGTCGTGTAAAATTCTATCATCAGATCTCCAGCTTCATTTCTGTCCCCAAGCCCTTATTTTCCAACTACTGTTCCTTCTACTTTGCTTTCAACTTTTGCATTCCAGTAGCCAACAATTATCAACGCATCCTGATTGCATGTTTGATCAAATTCAGACTGAAGACGGTGTTAAATTCTTCAATTTCTTCACCACTAACTTTAGTCGTTAGTGCATAAATTTGAATGACGGTTGAAGTGACAGGCTTTCTTTGAATGTGGATCCATATCGTCCTATCACAGACAGCATTGTGCTTCAAGATGGACCGTGAAATGTCCTTTGTGACAGTGAATGCCATTCCTATTGAATACGCCATTCCTGGCATCGTAAACCATATGATTGTCTGATTCAAACGGCCAATACTAGACCATTTCAGCTCACTAATGCCTAGGATATTGATCTTTGTGCAGTCTGTTTGAAATTTGATGACTTCCAATTGTTCTAGATTCATACTTCATACATTTCAAAAACCGATTATTAATAGCTGCTTGCAGCGGTTTGTTCTCATCTTTGAGTTGTGCCCCACGTGCACATGAAGGCCCCTAATAAGGCTTCAGTCCATCCGCATCATTACGGTTGGTTCTACTTTGAGATGGCAGGTCTTTCTCAGCCATCTTTTGAGCGCATCCCACCCTGAGTCTCATCTCCTGGCACGGTCTCGGACAAGGTTCTGTTGCTGTTCATAGGGGTTTCCGTGTCTGACAATGTGTCATGGCTATTCATATGGCTTTCCGTAGCTAATTTCTTAGAACTGGATAGCCCATTCATTCTTCATAGTCTGTTCTTAGTCTGGAAGCTCTGCTAAAACCCGTGTATTGTTGGTGACCCTGCTGGTATTTGAAATGCCAGTGGAATAGCTTCCAAGATGACAGAAACTTGTAAGAGACCACAGTATGAAACACTGGTCTGTAACTGGTGGAAAACAAGCATGGAAGTAGGTCAAAAGGCAATGCAACAAAGTCATAGAAAGTTTCGTTAGATAAAGCTATCAAAATATGCAGCAAAAATTGTTAACACCTGGTTTACAGAAGGCTCTGGAGAAAGGGGAAATCCAAAATCCATTTTCAGGGTCCGCACAGGGATTAAGCCTCTGGTGACTCCCCTCTGATCGTAACTGAGGGTTCTGAAGAGCCGCGTTATCAGACAGAGAGCATCGCAAAGTCTATTCTGGTAGACTTGGTTAGAACAGCTTATCCTTGATCTCCCTTCTAGCCCACTTAAAACTATTTTAGTTTTTTGCTTGTTTGTTTTTAAGTAGAGGGGAAATACACATAGATTAAGCCCCTGGTGAATCCCCTCTGACCATAGATCAGGGATGTGAAATTGCCTTGCTAGAATGTAGAATGCTTTGGAAAGTAAATTGTTGCAGACACAGTTAAAAAGAAGCACACTGTTATTTGATCGTCCTGATGATTTATTTAAATATGTACTCATTTTTAATATGTTCTGATTTCTTTTCTATTGAATGTTTCATTTGTTTAGTTTGTTTTTGTAGTTAGGATTTTTAAAAAAACACTCTTCTACATATGAACTCCAAGATAGGTAAATCTATTGAGATGGTAACTAGATTAAAAGTTCCTTTGGGGGTCTGACAGGGAAGGTTGGAGGGAAATGAGAAGCTAATAACAATAAGTACAGCAATCGAGAAAATGATCTAAAACTGATTGTGGTGATGATGGAACTATTCAATGGAAAGTGAATTTCATTTAACGTGATCGAACTGTTACATAATTGAACTGTTAATGTGATTGAACTACTAAATGAAATGTGAATTTTATGCCAATAAAAGTGTTTAAAAACTCGGATGCAATGGTTCTTAACATCTCATCCATCTAGGTCTATATTTTTTGGAGGCAGCGTTTCTACCTACCCGTTAGCTCCCCAAACAAAGATTTGTACACTGTTTGATGTAAAGCATGTCCAAAGAGTGGGTTGGGCATCCTTCACAGGCTCCTATCATGTTCCTTTTCTTTAATCATTTTATTGGGGCTCATACAACTCTTATCATAATCCATCCATCCATTGTATCAAGCACTTTTGTACACTTGTTGCCCTCTTCATTCTCAAAACATTTGAAGACCAAAATCCTCATAATGATCAACAGAAACAAGAATGGAGTTGCCGAGGATCTTGTTTGCTTGGATCCACAATCAATGCTCATGGAACCAGCAGTCAAGAGATCAAATGACGCTGAACAAGACCCCCTTAGAATATTGAAAACAAGATTGTTACTTTGAGGACTAACGTGCAACTGACCCAAGTCACGGCCTTTTCATGCCTCATATGCTTGTGAAGGTTGGACATGGAATAAGGAAGACCAAAGAACAATCGGTACCTTTGAATTGTGATGCTGAAGAAAAAGATTTACAGTACCATGGATTGCTAAAAAAGATGAACAGGTATGTCCTGGAAGCAGTATGTATGCCACAGTGCTCCTCAGAGGCAAGCCCGGCAAGGCTTCATGTTACACACTGTGGACATACTGTCAGGAGAGAGCAATCCCGGAGAAGGACATCGTGTGGGAAAAAGTGGAGGGGCAGGGGGAAAACGGAAGGTTCTCAAGAAGAGGGATTGACAAGGTGGCTGCAACAATGGACTCAGGCATTGTAACAATTGAGGGGGTGGCTCAGGATGGGGCAGTGTTTTGTTGTGCACAGCATCGTGCTATGGGTGGGAACTGATTCAATGCTACCTAACAACAACCACAATAGTAACTGCAATTAATTTAAACACATATATTTGAATCAGTGAGATTTAAAAACCTGAAAAACTCATTTACTAGAAGATGCTAAATAAACAAAAAAAATAAATTTAAAAGAAACAAATCATCTATTTTTCCTGTCCTTCCCAAATAAACTGCTCCAATAAATAACCTAACAGGAGCTTTAAAAATATTATAGCTAACAAATGAAGAATGAATAATCATGTATTATTATTTTGCAAGCTCTAATAAGTTGGTAAATCTGGTTATTAAACACAAATGGTAGCTACATCATGGAGGGAACAATTATCAGATATTTGGGTCCACCTGAAAAAGAAAAACATCACCTTTCGTGAGATCTCGTGACAAAAGCAGCAAGTTTGGGTCTGTTCAAACCTCTAGATCTAATGGCCAATTTCAGGAGACTCAAAGGACAGATGAACTGGTCGAACCACACCAAGAGGACACCATCTACAGAATCTGAGAGTGATGACTCCACAAGGCAATCTGGTGGTTGTTGTTTTTCCTACAAATAAATGGCAAAAATGAAAGAAACATCTGGTGGGGGGGGAGCTTGTAAATTCAAAAAGAGCAAGGGAGAAGGAAGAGGAGAGGAGTGGAAAGGAAGAAGGAATGGGATCAGCTTCAGGCATAAAGACCCAGAACAAAAATCCTGTCAATGTGCACGAGGGGGAGTGCGGAGTAGAGACCCAAATCCCATCTGTAGACCACTGGACATCCCCTTATAGAAGGGTCACAAGGAAGAGCTGAGCCAGACAGGGTGCAGTATAGCACCAATGAAACATACAACTTTCCTCTAGTTCTTTAATACTTCCTCTCCCACCCCCCACTCCATCCCACTATCATGATCCCAATTCTACCTAACAAATATGGCTAGACCAGAGCATGTACACAGGTACAGATAGGAGCTGGACACAGGAAATCCAGGACAGGTAAGCCCTCGAGACCAATGAGAGTATCAATATCAGGAGGAGAAGGGGAAGATGTGGGGGATAAAGGTGGAACCGATCACTATGATCTACCTGTAACCCCTTCTGTGGGGAATAGACAACAGAAAAGTAGATGAAGGGAGACATCGGACAGTGTAAGACATTAAAAAATAATAATAATTTATAAATTATCAAGGGTTCATGAGGTAGAGAGGGTGAAAAATGAGGAGCTGATACCAAAGGCTCAAGTGGAAGGAGAATGTTTTGAAATCAATGATTCCAACAAATATACAAATGTGCTTGACACAATTGATGGATGGATGGATTGTGATAGGAGCTGTATGAGCCCTCAATAAAATGATTTTTTAAAATAAGTAATTTTAAAAAGGAAAGGAATAAGGAAGGGAGGAAGGGGGGCAGAGAGGGGAGAGAGGGGGAGAGGAAGGGAGAAAGAGGGAAAATTAATAAGAATAAGAAGTGGGCCCTCATGGTGACAGCCCAGCACTATTGGCAGCTATACCTATGGTGGGGAAGGATTAGAAAGAGGGACGTTATAATGTGAATTTATGTGTATGAGCTTATAGCTTGAAGCAAACCTAAAGAGTGAGAGGATCGGCACTGACGCGGTACTCTTATCTTCAGCTGTTACCGCCTTTGATTTATTTGGGGTTTTTGCCTTAGATGTGTAATGCGTCTCTGGCCTCAGGGAAGAGTTATGCTCTAGTCAGAGGCTCAGATTAGAGTAAAATCATCACCTATAAATTGGTCCACCTATTTTTAAGAATTAGACTGTGATTAAATATATACAGCACTAGCCACGGCTGTACTGAACATAACTCATTTTTGTCCACTCCCTAGACATTATAACCTGCAATAGTGTCATTACTTACCAATGTGTACAGGGGGGCTTTAGCACGTGCTTGCTAATAAATAGAAAAAAAAACAAAGAATTTTCTACTTAAATGCAGGGGCTTCCCAAGAGGAAAAAAATAAGTTCACTGTAATCCAAAACATACAATAATATTGTAACAACTAGAATAAGAACAAATAGAATGTTTAATGACCTGGGCTTCTGACCAGAAAACAAAACGTCAAGAGACAGAGACATAAGAGAACAAAAAGGAAAGCCGATCAATAGCTTCACATGTATTTTCCCCAGGGAAATGAATCCTGCTCTTTATTGGGTTAAGGATTAGGAAGCCACTTGCAGAGGGAGCATCAAAACACTGGACGAGAGCAGGGAAAGAACCAAACTTAGAAAGAAGACTGTACCAAGGACTCAAGTAGAAAGAAACTATTTTGAAAAATAAGATGGCGTCCTATGCACAGATGGGTTTGACAGAGTGAATGTAAGTGTGGATTGCGGTAAGAACTGCAAGAGCTCCCAATAAAATAAAATTATCATATAGATTCCTGTATGAACCGAGTTTTTCAGCACATTTTTATGCAGTTTTATGATTAAATTTGGTGCTTCAGCTCATATTCTGATCGACTTATACTTTAGTATATACGGTAATATTTTAAAAGACATCGACTAGGTCAAGGCTAACTAATAAGTGATCAACTCTACAGCGAAGAAAAACCAGTGATGGATCTTCTTCCAGCAATCAGCAATAAGGATCAACTCTTTTACCACATTGTTTTGTATCCTCCTAACTTTTCTTGCCTGCTTTGGTTGTGCTTACTTTACTCTGGCTCAGTTTGTCATGAAAGTTACTGCTGGACATTGTCCAGGACCTTGAAAAAAGAATGCTTAGACATGAGGCAAGATGACCTCACGTCCTTATTCATAGATCTTTATCTTCCCATCTGGTCCCAAATGTGGACAGGCTTTAGATCATTTAAACAGAAGCCAGCTGTATAGGGACACAAATACACTCAAGTCATACAACACACACGCTGTCCTGCCCTCTTAACCTGAAGCGCTGCCCACAATTTGAGCATGGATAGGTCATACTAGCAGTTCATTGAGAGGACCCCTGTTGGATCCATTGAGAACATTATGTGATCATTGCCGAACTTCAATTTAACTTAGTAATAAAACAGAGATGCTCCTTGCTGACAAGGAGGACGAGTTCTAACACTTGCTCATGACGATCAAGTCTTTCCGCCTTTGGTACGGATCAAAAGTCAACATAAAGAAGACCAAATGCCCCACAGCTGGACCAGTAGGTAACACCAAAATCAATAGAGAAACGTTTAAAGTTGTCAAGGATTTCCTCTTGCTTAGATCCGCAATCAATGCTCATGGAAGCAGCAGTCAAAAGATCAAAATATGGGTTACTTTAGGTATCGCTGCTGCACAAAACCTCTTTACACCGTGGAAAAGCAAGGATGTGCTTCGAAGACTAAGGTGCACCTGACCCAAGCCATGGCATTTTCAACTGCATCATAGACAAGCAAAAGTTGGACAGGGTATAAGAAAGGCTGAAGAATAATTGATACATTTGAATTCGGCTGCTGGTGAAGAAGACTGGAAGTGACATGGTCTGCCAAAAGGACAAGTACATCTGTCTTGGAAGAAGTGCTCTCAGAGTGCTCCTTTGAGGCAAGGATGGCAAGACTTTGTCTCACGTCCTTTGGACATGTTGTCAGGAGAGACTAGGCCCTGGAGAAGGGCATCATGCCAGTCAATGAAATGTCAGATAATCACTGATGCTACTTTCCACTTCAAGAAGCTGGTTTCTAGTAAAGTTCCTCACTATCTTATTTAACTTTCTAAGTGGTCCCCCAAGTTCTACCTCATACATACATTATTAAAATGCCTATTATTACAGAAGGACAAGTACAACATGAGCCTGCTGAGGTAAGAATTAAAATTTTTTTAAAAACAGCAAAAGTGGCATAGGGGGAAAAGTTACTTTATACAAAAATTTTTGGGGTGAAGACTGTGTAGTATGGCAGAGACCAGACCAAAACCAGGGATGCACATGGTAGACAATGGTGGAGCGGGTGTGGAGGAAAACAAAAGGATGAATATAAGGAAGAAAAGGGTAGTAGGGGGCATGGGGCACTAATCCACCCAAGGGGAGGGTATTGTTTATATCTCCACAGGGAAAGTGGGACCAGATTTCAACCCAGTGGCGCAAGGTGTGAATGCAATATCCCGGCGTGGAGTAGGGAACCAGTGGAGAGGTCTGGGAGGCTGGCCCCAGCACCATAAATTAAGTGGATTCCTGCCCCTCCCCCGAAAAGAATTTGTTCCAAAGGACGACATTGACTCTGCAGTTCCGGGAGATGGACATATCTCATCAGAGCACATGGGAGAGATGAAGAGGCAGGAGGAGAGAGTGGAACACAGCCTGGCCCACCAGGCCATGAGGATGATGTTCCTGAGTAGAGCAACCAGTCCACAGAGAGAACAACATGGTTGGCCCCACTATGAGAAATTATGCCAACCAGTGACTAAGGGCGATACAGGGGACAGCACCGGAGACACAGTGTGGGAATTGCACCTGACCTGATCCCACCACACTGAGGCAAATCACTGGTGGAGTGCAGCGGAACAGCAAGGGAATGGAGTGGCAAGGTCCCCAGGGAATGCTGAAAGTGGACTTTGGGGCCAGGGCGTGATGCCCCAACAGACTGGACTGGAAAACGCTCCTAAGGGCCAGCAAACGATGTCTGAACTAACTACAAGCTTTTCTCTTGTGAAGTGTTTTGTTCTTTGTCAGTGGTTTGTTTTTGTTGTTTTGTTCTCTGGTTGTATACTTTTGCGTTGTTTTCCTCTGTCTTGTTTTCGTGCATGTTAGTGTCTCCACAAGTCTGTCTGAATAGGACAGGCTGGATGAACTATCTGGAGGAAAAACAACGGGACCGACAGTTCCGGGGGGACTTGGGGTGGGGGGGGGGAGTAAGGAAGGGGTGTTAACAAATACAGGGACAAGGGAACAACATGGAACCCAAAATGGTAGAGAGGAGGGAGTTGCAGGCCTGGTGGGAAATGATCAAGAGTAAGGTTGCTTAGAGAAGAGGTATACTCTAGCCCAGGTGGCGACGAAGCATGGTAGTAGGGCAGGAGGAAAGTCAAGGGAGATGGAGGAAAGAGCTAGGAGTCAAAGAGCATTTATGGAGGTCTAAACAAAGACATGTACATGCAAATATATATAGGAGGATGGGGAAATAGATCTATGTGTCTATATTTATAGGTTAAGTATTAAGGTGGCGGAAGGACCTTGGGCCTCTACTCAAACACTCCCTCAATGCATGAATACTTTCTTTTATTAAATTGGAACTCTATGATGCTCACTCTCCCGACACAACGGCTGGAGCCAAAGTGGGTGAACAAGTAAATGTGGTGAAGAAAGCTGATGGTGCCCGGCTATCAAAAGAGATAGTGACGAGGGTCTTAAAGGCTTGAAGATAAACAAGCGGCCATCTAGCTCAGAAGCAACAAAGTCCACATGGAAGAACACACCAGCCTGTGTGACGAGTGTTCCCGAAGGAATCAGTTATCAGGCATCAGAGAACAAAAAATCATATCATTGACTGCACACCTCCATGATAGGATCGCCGAAGACAAATGGGTGCATAAGCAAATGTGGTGAAGAAAGTTGATGATGCCCGGCTATCAAAAGAGATAGTGTTTGGGGTCTTAAAGGCTTGAAGGTGAACAAGCGGCCATCTAGCTCAGAAGCAAAAAAGCCCACATGGAAGAAGCACACTGGCCAGTGCGATCACGAGGTGCCAAAGGGACCAGGTATAAGGCATCATGCAAAAAAAAAAAAGATATATGTGTGTATATGTATATATGTGTGTGTATGTATATATATGTATATATTATATATATATACCATATTGAATGAAGGGGGAAGTGCAGAGTGGAGACCCAAGGCCCAAGTGTCAGCCAATGGAGATCCCCTCATAGAGGGGTTCAAGAGAGGAAATGGGTCAATGAGGGTGCGAGGTAGTACCGATGAAGAACACAGCTTTCTCCCAGATCCTGGATGCTTCCTCCCCCCAACTACCATGATCCGAATTCTACCTTGCAGGACTGGATAGGGCATAGGTTGTACACTGGTGCATATGGGAGCTGGAGGCACAGGGAATCCAGGGTGGATGATACCTTCAGGACCAAGGGTGTGAGGGGCGATGCTGGGAGAGTGGAGGGTGAGTGGGTTAGAAAGAGGGAACTGATTACAAGGATCTACATGTGACTTCCTCCCTGGGGGAGGGATGGCGGAGAAGGGGGGAGGGAGACTCCGGATAGGGCAAGATATGACAAAATAACTATGTATAAATTACCAAGGGCACATGAGGGAGGGGGGAGTGGGGAGGGAGGGAAAAAAAGAGGACCTGATGCAAAGGGCTTAAGTGGAGAGCAAATGCTTTGAGAATGATTGGGACAGGGAATGTAGGGATGTGCTTTATACAATTGATGTATGTATATGTATGGATTGTAATAAGAGTTGTATGAGTCCCTAATAAAATGTTAAAAAAAAGGAAAAAATGCCTATTATTGCCCTTGACCTTGTCTTTTTCTAAAGTTACAGCCCAAATCTAAGAGAAGGTAAACCCCAGGAGAGAGGCTGTCTAAAAGTTCTTGTGCCCATCTTCTCCCTATCACCCAGGAGAGTGGGAAAGCGCAATGGGATGCTGCTGCGGTTCTTCTGTGGGAAGAGGATTCAGATTTGGACTGTTTTCTAGGTGAGTGTCCAAGTCAGAGGGCAGTGAAGCCTGTCGTTCATCAGCGTGTGCCAAACTGGGCCTCCAGGAATCGGGAGAAGAAGAGCATACAGGCTTTCGACGTAATTTGAATGTGTCCTGGCATTTCTAGGGAACTCTGGCTTCCTTCCATTCTCCATTTCCCACAGAGGAGAGGAAAGCTTTCCCAGCAAAATGCACAGGTATGCACCATGTCAGCTAACGCTAGGGCAACTGCAAAGATGGGGTTACATGGATACCATGGGCTCTGCCGTAATGCGCCCCAATTGCAGGGCTGAGAGGCTTTATCTAGATGAGCACTTAAACTCACAGAGAGCAGGGAAAACCTAACCCTATCAGTTGGTCCAGGGGATGTGCCTGAATTCCCAAACAATAGCATCTTTCAGTGCACCCCAGCACAAAAGTTGGTCTCAACTATCCATGCTAATGTTAAGTCCAGGATAAGGTGATGCCATTCTTGGCTTGCTGACAATAGGTGGTGAACGATGTGGTAATGGTACACACACGCACACACACACACTATTATGAATTCATATATATATTATTATTCCATCATTCAATCACGCCAAGCAGAATTGTACAATTGCTACCATGGTCAGTGTCCATTATCTTTGCATTGCTTTTTCCATGAACTTTCTGAAGCTTGTGTATGTGTGTGGGAGAGAGCTTGTGTCCTCTGGGTCGTCCTGGATGCCTATGAAGAAAGACAGAGCTGTGACTTCACCGCAGGACTCTGCCACCTGCTGTCCTGCCGGTTACAACACACGCACACAGGCTGTGTCCCAGAGAAGTAGCCAACACAGATGTTGTGGAGATATCTAAAGCAGAGAACAACATCAAGTATTTAGAGTTTAATGACAAATAATTAAAAATCATAAGATAGATGGTGCCTCATTAGGACTCCTGGAAACACTTGAGAACTCACCAAAACATGTGGGTTCCTATTTTCCCCCCTAACTCCTGGTGTGATCTGGCTTTCGTTTCCCGGTCTTTACAGCAGAGCAGGAGCCTCTGAGGCACCAGCTCACCAAGCGTCTGAAGTCAAAAGGAAAGGAAATGGTATGCTGGGTTTTAGAAAGGAATGCTTTCAAAATAGGGGTCATTAGTCTCAGGGTGGTTATCACATGGAAAGCATAGTAAATTGAAAATAATCTGAGAACCCCAGTATAATTGCCTCCAAAAATGTCCATAATTTTCTTCATGGGTGATCTGGATGCACCAGAATACACAGGGGAATTAATTTGGGCTGGATTTAGGAAACACCATCTTCAAAAAAATATCTTATTTTCTTGGCAGATCACATGCTAACAGCGGCATTTTCTCTGCCTTTTTGTTTTCTAACCACACTGTCTTTTCCCATAGATGCTGTCCCCAGTGTCACCAAACTAACACGTGATGGTATGGTAATGCAACCAAGAAGCTGTGGTTCTACTTTCTACGAAGGACAGCGAGCTTGATACGCAATGCACGGACTCTCACAGCATGAATATCCAAGCAGCTGAGATAAAAGATCCCTGAGCTTTCAGAGCAATCCGTCATTTCGCTGATATGAATAATAAAGACACCCATAGTGGGGTCCTTGTCTCAGACATGGGTCACTGCCCTACCCCACAAGGAGGCCACTCCGCCAGATGGCTTCTGCCCTCACCGGTGACTTGTGCCTCCTCGGACACTAGGTGACACTAGGTGGCCTCCTCGGACACTAGGTGAGTAAATGCTGCTCACTCTGACACCGCCATGAGGACATCCACTGTCTTCCACTCATTCTCTCTGGGAAGTGCATTCAGTTAGCATCCCACACATGGCCTGTAATCTGGTGGGGCAACCTTCTTGGCATTTCCTGATCCTAAGCTATTCAGGCAAGGAAGACAACTTGGTCATACAGTCAGACCAACTGAAAAATCCGTCTTCTGTTTATGCCTGACGCCTACTCTGAGCCTTTTTTCTCTGGATGTCTTCCAGTGCCTTCTGAAAATTCGGAAATGGACCTTAATTGCTTCCATTTTTCAATAGGTGCAAGACCTGGTATGGGAATGTTCCCTGAACTTTTAAAGAAGGAGGGGAAACACATCATGTGCACTTGGAAAGTTTGCATTCTGTCATTTAAATGTCTGTGAAGACCCTTCCCTCTCCCACCCTCACGGTCCCAGAAGGTCTATACAAAAAAAAAACCCCACCAGGGCTAACAAGCACACAGCCCCAGCTCTGGGCTTTCCTTTTAAAGTCCTGGCATTTAGTCTGGGCATTAGGGAGGAAGAAAATCTGAAGCCGAATCAAATTTTATAACAAGGTGGTAAAAAGCAAATCTCTTGGGGCTGAAATTACAAATTACAGGAAAATTACCGGCAAACTACAGGGGGGGGGGTGTGGGAATCAGGTGAGTCGTTTTAAATTTATACCTGAGCAAACAAATTAATGTTGTTGCGATTCCAGACCACGGCTGCCCTCATCTAGGGGAGAGAAGCCTGAGATGTTAACGGCCACTGGGCTTTCGGCTCCAGATAATTCCTTGAGGTTGCTTTGTTTTTGTTTTTGTTTTTTCACTCTAAAAATGTTTGAGCTTGAACTACACCCTCATTAGCAAGAAACCTTAAATTGGTCGTGAGATTCAACTTCCCTCCTAGAAGCATTTTGCCCCTAACATCTCGCCCCAGTGGCTCCTCCCCACATGACCAGTCCCATGCTGTCCCATAAAGGCCCACAGCTGAATTTGAGGCCAGACATCATATTTCGGGGAATGACTAAAAATACCAGCCCATCTATTTTTAGCATGGAGAATAAACATTATCTGTGTGTTTCTTTGGCTTCCAGGAGATTGTTTTTAGTCGCAGAATTGAATACCCCTCCTTCCAGCCGTGGATTATTTTTAAAACGCAGGCTCAGAAATAGCCCACATACAGAAAGAACACTGAAGGACGGACTACCTCAAAATTGGAAACTCGCTGTCCAGAATTAGTTAATGCATTTAACAGGCAATAAGTCCAAGGGAGAAGCCTAGAGACCCAACACAGTTTTTTGTTTGAAGACTCGTCTCCCTCCAACCTTGGTTGTAGAAGCACGAACACACAACCTCTGAAAGGAACAAGGTGTAGGTGAGTGGCTGCCAGGGGAGCCAGCGCTGAGGCGGGAATTCCTTAGGAGGGCAGCCTAGGTTAGAAGAACCTCCCGAGGGAGGGGAAGAGGCTCACTTAATGATCAACTAAAGACTACAAAGGAACCTACCGTTCACGACCCGCCCCCCCCCTACAGTTTTGAAGCTGTTTACTGTCACTTTGTAGGAGAGCCTTCAGTCATAATGGTGATAAAAATAAATTGTCCAGCTAGCAATACCTTCAGAGGGGTGTGTGTTGCTGTGAGGCTGGAAACAATGTCATTGGTATTTCGAATGCCAATAGGGGCACCCAAGTGAACAGGTTTCCAAGGAGCTTCCAGACGAAGAATAGATGATGAAGAGGGACTAACTCCCCACTTCCGAGAACGGAGCCAATGAAGACATTGGGCATGCCTTCCAAGCCTTGACAGTTACTGAAGGTCTGATGAATGGAAGCGGAAGGTTGTTGCAGACAGTGCAGAGGCTAGGCCCCTGGGCTGGAGGGCCTTAATGTGTGACTGAGGAGAAGGTGCTTTCTCAGAGTGGAGTGAATCATGGCGATGTGAGTGGGGCAGAACCTTCAGGACATTCCTTCACTGTTGGGCAGCACGACTCAAGGTAAGACGATATAGCTGCAAAGTCTGCTAATGATAGGTGCTCAGAATGTATGAATTTGAACCCAGGAAAGTTGAAAGTCATCAAAGATGAAACAGGTAAGGATCCGTACCAAGGCTTTGAGGGACAGGGACAGAGAATGGGCTCAAGCCTGAAAGCAGCCTTGAGGAGGGAGCAGCATCGCAGTGCTCTGTTCTGTAGGGCGTAGGGTCCCTATGAGTCTGCACCTAACAACAACAGCCCCCGAGGGTGCCCTGCCCCGCTGGACTCTGGTCTAGCCAGAACTTTCCCCACAGGATGAGGGGTCCATGGGGCTCAAGGGCATCTTTCTAGGCCAACCCCAGTAGTCAGGACCCCAGCACTCTCTAAGCCTCCTTTCCAGGGGGGACTCTTCTCCAAGCCCATCCCCCTGAAGACAGAATGTACTACTGGTGTACACCCATGTACCTCCACAGGGGGATCAAAGGTCAATTGTTCGTGCATGGACTGAGGTGGGTGTATCAGCTGGTAGACAGTCCAGCATGCACACTAGAGAGACCTGACACTGGAGGAAGCTGGAGATGAGAAGGCAATCCTTGCAGGATGCAGACCAGAGCCTGTGGCCAGCTCTCCCCAGCTAGCATGGAAAACCCAAGGATTCTGAGAATTCAAAATCCAGACCTTGTCTTCTAGGTCATACTGACCAGTATATTTGTCAAGATGGGAGGCCAAGTTTGTTTCTTTTTAACAGCTTTGTAGCTTGATTTGCAATTGCTAAATATTCTGACATTGAGTTTGTGGGCCTCCGTTGGCACTTTGGCCTCTGTCTCAGAAAGGTTAGGGGAGGGAGGGGCCATTTGATTTCATGCCCAGGGGCCACATCCCACCCCAACCACAATCTAAAATAAATCCCCACCCCCACCCCCAGCATCAGCCTTTGAAAATGCATCCACCCTAATATGTCCACGGTTCAGCCCACCTGCCTGATGAAACATTTTTCTGTTTTGAAGAGAAAAAATGTTGAGACTACAAAGCTGCCCCCTAACTCTCCACCCCCTACCCTGCAATACACTCACTAAAAAAACTGACCCCAAATTTCCCACCAGGCTGATCATTTTATAATGAACTTGCAAATTCTAAAAGAAGAAGAGATTTCAGAAAAGTCCAATTTTAGAAAGCAAAGCAGCTTCAATCCGCCTACTTCACTGAAGTTCAGTTTCTTACAATTATATGAGTATAAATCGCAGAACACCCAAATTCCATTTCAGAGGCGGCCCTAAGCTCGCCCAAAGGTCTGCCAGGCCACGACAGCTTGTGAAAGAGGCTCTACTGGCCTCTCTCAGTGGAAAAGCTTGTTATAGGATAGAGTGAAAACATATATACCCTTGTGGTCTGAAATCCTGAAACCCGGAGAAGATTGAAGAATGAATATTTGCTCACATTTTCAGAGAGTTGACTCCCTGATTTGGGATTAAAACGAGCTTTTTAAAAGAGGAAAATCATAAGGGATATATGGAGCTAAGGATGGTAAAGCAATCCCAGGTCACAGTCACCCCTGAGGACAGGAATTAAAGGTGGACTGTGTACCAATAGTCACCCAGGCGCCACCGGCATCATTTTCTGAAGGCCACTTCAGAAATGGTTAGGTGCCATTCAGAGACCAATCCTGGTAAAGGTTCTGGATAAGATATAGCGTAGATACTAAATGAGGTAAAAATGGCCTTTTAGAAATGTTTAAGGAACTCTCAATTAGTATCTCAATAAGAGGTCTAGCTCTGTGGACAGGTAAATTGAATATGCAAGTTCAGAACAAAATTGTGTGAAAATAGATGCTACAGTCCCCAATCTACTAGAGTATATGTTTCTGCCTTTCAAAAAACAATTCTGTTTTCTGACCCAGTGCCTGGTCCATGAACAGTCTGCCCGATCTCCTTGGAAAGCAGGAAGTAGTTAATAAAGCAGCAAGCAGGCCAGTTCATAAAAGTGAGCAACAGACTCCGACACCTCATATTCTCACTACTTTCCCTTATAAAATAATTTTTAAAAGCACCATAAAATCAATATTAACTTATTTAAGTAGCTGTAAAAGAGCTCTCTGGTCATTTGGCTCAACTATCTCAGTGAACTGCTGATCCTTTGAGAAACATCTACAGTAGATGCCTATTAGTCCTTAATAATAAATACTTTTATTGCTTTTGGCGTCTCTATCTTAAGATTGGAGAGGAAATTTTTAAAGTAGCCTATCAGCTACTGCACTGTTATTCTTTCAGAGTTACAAACGTCACCCTATAAACGGAAGTGCTGCAGGCCAGGGAACCGCACTGAAAAGCTGACACTTCTTTCCCCAAAAAAATGCCCAGTGTGATTTAGCATATCCAGTATGCAGAGCCTTGACTTCCCCAGTCCCCATATTTTTCTCCAAATTCCCTTGGAATACTAAAAATATTATGTCATGGATTGTCTGACCTGCCAATATTAGGTCAAAAAATGATATATATACATTTCTCAGTCTTTTAGGCTTTACACTGATCAGAGAAATAGCGTGCAGTCCCTGCCAGATGATTTATTTGCCAAGTTGTTTGGACTTTATTTTGTTTTTCCTGACCAATTTGTAGTCCCTAAGTCCCAGCCCTCTAATGTTGCAGACCCTGTCACAAATGTCCATCCCACCAGATGGTCAGCAACGGATCTGCTCTCCTTACAGCTGGTTTGCTTCTGACTTTCTGATTTTTTGAACCCCATCCATCATGCTGAATGACTGGAGATGTTTCGCACCTTGCCAGGCTCCCCAGGAACCTGTGAATCCCTCTTACCTCTGCTAAGTAATTTTCCTATCCTTCTTTCTCCCCTTAAGCCAAGGCTCTTTTCAATCCTTTGTCTTCTCATATTATGCCTTAATTTCTTTAAGGAAAAAGGTACTTGTTAAAAATTGTGTCTCCCAGAGCCTTAAAGGGGTCACATGGAATCACTTTATTTCCTTCCTTCCCATCCCTTCCCTCTAAGGTCCACCCCCCTCCCTACCACCACCCCAGGAAGCCTGTTGAGATTGCCTGATCCCAGCATCTCCAAAACCTTAACTTTTTAACCTGGGCTTCCTTCCTTAACGTCTCCCCCTTCATGTTGAATCACCACTTTAAGTACTATTTATACAAAGTACAGCTAGAGCTCTACGTGATTGAGGTAGGCTGTGTGTAGTTTATTCCATTCAGTCGTGTTTGCGTTTAGTTAGAGCATTTGTGATCTCTCTGGAGAGATATAAAGTTCCTTAGATTGGAGACTGTCCACACAACCATTACTGGTGGTTAATGACCCCCTGATCCCTAGGTAGCCCTCCATTGCCTAAAACGGTACTATACACATCATTAGCTTTTAATGGTGATCGTCAGTATAGACTAGGTTACACTGCAGTAAGTAAACAGATCTATCTCAACGGCTTTCCCTTACAGCACCCACTGTCATCAACTCAATTCTGACTCATAGTAACCCTATGGGACAGATCAAAACTGCTTCATAGGGTTTCTGAGACTATAAATCTTTATGGAGCAGACAGTCTCGCCTTTCTCTCACAGAGTGTCTTGTGGGTTTGAACCACCAAAACTGCATTTAGCTGCCCAATGCTTCATCCACGGCTCAGATAAAACCCACTGTCATTGAACTGATTGCAACTCACAGCTACCCTACATAGGGTTTCCCAGGCTGTAAATCTCTATCAGGGTCAAGAGTCTCACTTTTCTCCCAAACAGCAGACTGGTAGGTTTGAACCACTGCCTGGGTGTCAACAGCCCAACAGGGCCACCAGGGACCCTTTTGTTCCTATAAACTCTACGAAAATTCCAGTAAACACTAGGCCAACCATGTAGTGTCTCGGTAACCCATGCTGCTTTGAGTGATGAGACCCAATCATCACAACCCGAAGTCATTTCCCCGGCTATGAACGCAGAGAGAAATAGAAACAAGGGGTTCACTGAGGCGCTCAAAGCAATGTACTTGGCTTCTGCTCACATTTCATTGGCCAGGATGAATCCTGTGCTTCTGTCTAAAAGCAAAGGCAAGTGCCTGGGTAGTACAGAGTTCAAGGAGCCCACCTCCTAACCAGAAATCTGGCCATTTGCGTCCTCCCAAAGGAAGCTTGTAAGCACGGCCCGAGGATCCACCTCTTAAAAGTCAGCTCTTGAAAACAAAGCACGATGGGCCAGAATGCTACGTGAGTCAGACTCAGTTCAAGAGCAGATGGAATCAGGACCATGCAAGGAGGCTGGGGAGGTAATCTCTCATGCCGGGGAAAGAAAGAAGAACCAGATGTTAAGAAACAAACAAACAAAAACAAACTCACTGCTGTCAAGTCCATGCTGACTCATAGTAACCCCCTGTGGGTTTCCAACACTGTAACTGTTGATGGAAACAGAAAGTCCAGTCTTTCTCCTGTGGTATTGCTGGTGGTTTCGAACTGCTGAACATTTGGATCGCAGTCCCATACGGGTAACCACTACACCACCAGGACTGCGGGGTATGGCTAATTTACCATTTTTGCCATAAAAATTTAGAAGAAACTCAAGAAGTCTTTGCTAAATAAACATGTTTGAAGTGATAAAAATAAATGCCAGCCATAAGCACATTTTTATAAAATCAAGACTATTCATGGAAACAAAATTGACCATTTCAACCAAAAGAAACATTTAAAAACCATCTACAAAAGAAACCAGCTACATGTAGAAACAAAAACCTAAACTGCTATCCAGTTAACTACAACCCCTAGAGAGCCTGTTGGACAGGGTAGAACTGCCCCCTGGGAGTTTCAGAAACTGCAGCTCTTTAGGAAACCTGAAAGCCCCATCTATTTCCCACAGAACGGCTGTTAGTTTCAAACTGCCGACCTTGCAGGACTCAGCCCAATGCATAACCACTAGACAACCAGGGATCCTGCTACTTGTCAAAGGTAATGTTGAATTAAGATACCAATGTATTATCAGTCCTATAAGTAGGGGTGTCTGGCCATTCTTCTAAATGTTCGAGCAATCAAAATATAAATATCTTAAATAAATACTTATACAACATATGCATGCATAGTGGGTATATAGCCAAGAGTGTGAATTATTTAAAGTAATTAGAAATATTTAAACAGGTAGAAATTAAATTTTGAAAGAACAACTAAAACAGTCAAAATAAATAGAGCAAGTAAACAAAAAACCATGAGCTGTGTACTCATACACAGTAGATGTTCAGAAAGAGTGATACTAAATGAAAATAGCTACAGGAGATTTGAAGAGATGATAACAGATGGAGTAAAGAGATGTAGCCAATTGAAGATAAAGCGTGATATATATATATATATAGATATAGATATAGATATAGATATAGATATAGATATAGAGAGAGAGAGAAGAGAGAAGAGAGAAGAGAGAGAGAGAGAATATGAGAAAAATATCCCCAAAGAATGTTGTTTAATAAATCTGGAATATTGTTCTGCTAATTATCCTCTTTGGTTCTTTTCAGCCCCCTTTCTCTTAGTATGGTATTTATTTGACCCAGTCCATTTGAGTTCAGTTTTTTTATTATTAATCATTTTATTGGGGGCACTTACAGTTCTTAACACAATCCATACCTACATCCATTGTGTCAAGCACATTTGTATATATGTTTCCATCATTTTCAAAACATTTCTTTCTACTTGAGTCTTGCTGTCAGCTCTTCATTTTCCCCTCCACCCCTCCCTCCCACATGAACCCCTGATAATTTCTCTTTTTTTTTTCATATCTTACACCAACCACTCTCTCCCTTCGCCCACTTTTCTGTTGTCCATCCCCCTGGGAGGGGGTTGGTTATATGTAGATCATTGGATCAGTTCCCACTTTCTCCCCCTACGTTCCCCATACACTCCTGGTATTGCTACTCTCATTATTGTTCCTGAGGGGTTTATCTGTCTTGGATTCCCTGTGTTTCAAGCTCTTATCTGGATCAGTGTACATGCTCTAGTCTAGCTGGATTTGTAAGGTAGAATTGGGGTCATGATAGTGAGGTGGAGGAAACATTAAAGAACTAGAGTGAATTTTTATGTTTTGTCGGTGCTGTACTGCATCCTGATTGGCTCATCTCTTCCTTGTGGCCCTTCTGTAAGGGGATGTCCAATTGTCTACAGATGGGCTTTGGGTCTCTACTCTGCCCTCCCCGCATTCACATCGATATGATTTTTTGTTCTGTCTCTTTGATGCCTGATACCTGATCCCATTGACATCTTATGATCACACAGCCTTTAAGACCCCAGAGGCTATATCTTTTGATAACCAGACACCATCAGCATTCTTCACCACATTTGCTTATGAACCCAGTTTGTCTTCAAGGATCGTGTCAGGGGAGGTGAGCATCACAGAATTCCAGGTTATTAGAATAAAGTGTTCTTGTGTTGAGGGAGTACTTGAGTAGAGGCCCAATATCCATCTGCTACCTTAATACTAAATCTATAAATATATGTACATAGATCTATCTCTCTATTGTTATATAAAATATATTTACATATGTATATTCCTGTATTTAGATCTCTATAAATATGCCCTTTGCCTCCTAGTTCTTTCCTCTATTTCCTTTTACTTTCCTCTTGTCCCACTACCATGTTTGGCCTTCATTCAGGTTTCAGTAATTCCTCTCAGCTACATTGCCCTGATAAAGCCCCACCAGGCCTCCTATAACCTCCTGGCCATCAATTTTAGATCACTAGTTTTTCCCTTATCCCTGAGTTTTTTAACACCACCCTTCCTTTACCTGGCTTCCCCCTCTCTCATGTCCCCCTGGAACTATCGGTCCCATTGTTTTATCCTCTGGATTATTTATCCCACCTCTCTTATCTAGATACACATGCATAGACGATAATAAACACAAAAACAAGGCAAAGCAAAAGAAAACAACAACAAAAAAGAAAAGCCTATAAATAGTTCCAGGTCTGTCTGATGACCTTTAGGAGTGTTTTATGGGGTGCCTCACCCAGGAATATATGTACACAGTAGCTTTTCCCCTACGCTCTTCTGCATTTTTTAAGCTTACCTCAGTGGCTGAGTCTATTCTTAATTCTCATTCCAAATGCCTTGCTTTCTTGACTGCTCTTAATAACATTTTCAATCTATTGCACTTGCCTTCCTTACTAACCCCACTATTCAAATTGTTCTCTTGGTTCTCACTAAATGCCTGATCTTTGGCAAAGTATCTATTCATCATAGAACTCTCTCTGAGCCGTAGAGATTCTTCTATTCCCTGTCCCCGCTCTGCCTTTCTCCCTATTGCCACGGAGTCACTTCCCCCCAGGGTGCAAGCCACCAAGTTTCTAACCAGTAGTAGAGTAGAGTAGGGTAGGGTACAGTAGAGTAGGGTAGAGTAGGGTAGGGTAGTATAGAGTAGAAGCATGTAGAGTAGAGTAGAGTAGGGTAGGGTACAGTAGAGTAGGGTAGAGTAGGGTAGTGTAGAGTAGAGTAGGGTAGGGTAGAGTAGAGTAGGGTAGGGTAGAGTAAGGTAGGGTAGAGTAGTGTAGAGAAGGGTACAGTAGAGTAGGGTAGAGTAAAGTAGGGTAGGGTAGGGTACAGTAGAGTAGGGTAGAGTAAGGTAGGGTAGGGTAGATTAGGGTAGGGTAGGGTAGGGTAGGGTAGAGTAGTATAGAGTAGGGTACAGTAAAGAAGAGTAGGGTAGAGTAGAGTAGAGTAAAGTAGGATAGGGTAGGGTAGAATAGAGTAGGGTACAGTAGGATACAGTAAAGTAGAGTAGAGTAAAGTAGGGTAGGGTAGGGTACAGTAGAGTAGGGTAGAGTAAGGTAGGGTAGGGTAGGGTAGAGTAGTGTAGAGTAGGGTAGGGTAGAGTAGAGTAGAGTAGGGTAGAGTAGGGTAGGGTAGGGTAGGGTAGGGTAGCAGAGCACTGAGCATAGTGTTGTGTAGGTTAGTGAAGTAGAGTAAAGAAACACTGCAAGCGCTCACTGGTCTATGCCAGAAAATTTATAAGACAGCTACTAGGCCAACTAACTGGAAGAGATCCATATTTGTACCGATCCTAAATTTGACAGAATGCTCAAATGATAGAAAAATATCATTGATATTATGTACAAGTAAAATATTGTGGAAGCTCATTCAACAATGGTTACAGAAGTACATTGACAGGGAGCTGCAGGAAGTTCAGGCCACATTCAGAAGAGAATGTGGGAAAAGGGATATCCTTGCTGATGTCAGATGGCTCTTGGCTCAAAGCTGAGAATACCAGAAAGGAGATTGCTTGCATTTTATTGATTATGCCAAGACACTAAACTGTGTAGATGATAATACACTATGGATAAGCTTGAGGAAAATGGAAATTTCAGAACACCTCATTGTGCTCAAGCAGAACTTTTACATGGATCAAGAGACAGTAGTGAGAACTGCACCAGGGAATACTGCATGGTTTAAAATCAGGAAACATGTGTGTCCAGGTTGTATCCTTTCTCCATATTTATTTGATCTGTATGCTGAGCAAATAATCAGAGAATTATGTGAAGATTGTGGTATTAGGATTGGAGGAAGGATTATGAACAACCTGAGATATGCAGAGGGCACAACTCTGCTTACTGAAAGTGGGGAGGGCCTGAAGCACTTGCTGATGAAGATCAAGGATTGCAGGCTTCTGAATGGATCACAACTCAATGTAAAGAAGACCAAAATCCTCACAATTGGACTGTTAGGTAACATCGTGATAACTGGAGACAGGGTTGAAGTTGTCAAGGATTTCATCTTGCTTGGTTCCATAATCAGTGCTCATGGAAGCAGCAGGCAGGAGATCAAAAGAGGTGTTTCATTAGGTAAATCTGCTGCGCAAGACTTCTTTAAAGGCGTGAAAAGCAGGCATGTTATTTTGAGAACTAAGGTGCGCCTGACCTAAGCCATGGTGTTTTCAATGACAGTATTTTTAAGTTGGACACTGAATAAGGAAGGTGAGAGTAGAACAGATGCATTTGAATTGTGGTGCTGGTGAAGAATATTGAAAGCACCATAAACTCCGAAAAGGACAATCCAGTCTGTCTTGGTACAGGTTGAATCAGAGTGCTCCTTGGATGCAAGGATGGAGAGAATTCATCTTACATACTCTGGACATGCTGTCAGGAGACAGCAAACTCTGAAAAAAAGGATGTCATATATGCTTAAGTAGAGCGCAGCAAAGGAGGGGAGGCCCTCAAGGAGATGGATGGACACCTGGCTACAACAATGGGTTCAAGAATAGGAACTACTGTGAGGATGGCACAGGACTGGGCAGTGTTTGGTTCTGTTGTGCAAAAAGTGTACATAACAACAATATTGTGTTTGCACTGCTTGTGCCACCCAAGATTACAGGGACACTTCTCTTTGGCTGCTCCTCCTTCATTTTCACAATTTGAGTCTCTCTCTTCACTCTGGCCCTCACTCTCGCTCTCCCCGTGAAGTCCATTCACTTCTGTGACTTCAAACATCACCTTTCTGAAAATGTTAAGCTTTTATCACCCATCTTGGTGTCCCTCTGAGCTCTTTCCAACAGTTAGGGACCTCTCCACATGGATGTTCTATCAGCATGTCCAAAGTAAACACATGATTTGCAAGGCAAATTTAAACCTGGTTAATATTTGTTCTCACTAATGGATTCGACTTCCATGCTTTCCTTTCCTCTGATTCCATCCAAAACTTTCTCATCTTCCAAAGCTCAGGCATTCAAACTCTGCTTTTCTCTTACCAAATATGGTTCACCTTCCCCTTTGGATGTGGCCCCATTCAGCCCATCGTTTTGCCCTGCAGTAAAAGTGGCCAATCTTTGAAACTCTGGTTGAGTCACGTCTCCTCCAAAATTGCTGGCTTTCCGTTGTCTCGACTAGTCCATGCCTCTCACCTTGAAGCTCAAGCTCTTTTCCAGGTGTCTCTGTCAACTATTTCCCCAGTGGATATTTTCTCTTACCAAATAAAGGAATATTAATCTTAAAGAGGTTAAGTAACCTAACCAAGGACAAAAAAGCTAATAATTAACAGAGCTGCTATTTGAAAGGACTTGCCTACTATCAATTATTCTTATTAGTAGGAGTAAAAAATAAGCTTGTAGTCTGGAATGAGTGATCCAGGCCTCTAAACTATCTTACTATACTAGAAATAAAAAGTCTCTTCTTCTTATTTCACCCTCAGAATACAGTCTTGGCCTCAGTTAAAATGTTCAACTCGGGCTTTTAAAGAAAGTATATAAAATACAAGTGAACTCCTACCAATTAAGAGATTGGTAAATAAAAGAAAGGACTGAAACACCCCGGATGTATTCAACTCTCTACAGAGGTGGGTATCTTGAGAAGTACTTGCCACCCTAACCAATGTTTTCTGCTCTTGAAACTAACTCTTCTACCTGACACCTCTCTTTTGCTTAACACGCAGAATATCTGTCTCTGTTAAAAGGACTTGTCTAATATCAATTATTCTTATTAGTATTAGTAAAAAATAAGTTTGTTGTCTGGAATGAGGGACACTGACACTAAACTCTCTTGCAGATTTTCTCACTGACAACTGAAGAAGAGTGAAATGGAATCCAAAAGCTACATTTTTAGTTGAGAAAAAGAAAACTGATGAGTCATCGTGAAATTCTGAGAAGCTCACTAAACAAAGTGCCACAATGAGCCTCTAACAGGCCACCGATAGATAGAATGGGAAAAAGTGCTGGAAAGAACCTAATGACTGAGCTTATTGGTAACACCCAGCCAAACTCGTATAGACTTTCCAGATGTCCCTACCTGAAAACATTCATTCTGCTGAAAGGTGGAAATACGGCAGAATGTCAATGGAAATATTTCAACAAGCTGATGAAGCACTAGAAACACACATTCATCTATGCTGAGAAATGTAGCAGACAATTACCTGGCCAACTGACTGAAAGATATCCACATTTGCACCCGTTCCAAATAAAAGTGCTCAACGGCATGCAGAAATTTCAAACAATATAATTGTATCACATAAAAGTTAAAAATTGAAGATAATTCAAAAAAAGTTACAATAGCACATTGACAGGTATCTGCCAGAAATTCAAATAAGATTTAGAAGAGAAATACCATTGCTGACATTACATGGATATTGGCTGGAAGCAGGAAATACCAGAAAGATGTTTACTTGTGTATTACTGATTATGGAAAGTCATTCATATCTATGAATCATAACAAACTGTGGAATATGAAAATTCCAGAATACTTCATTGTGCTCCTGCAGAACCTGTACGTGGGCCAAGAGGCAGTCAAACAGAACAAGGGAGTGACGCGTGGTTTAAAATCAGTAAAAGCATGAATCAGGGAGGTATATTTTCACATACTTATTCATCTTCTATACGGAACAAATAATCCAAAAAGCTGAACCATATGAAGAACAACGTCTCATCAGGATTGGAGGAATGTGCAGGTGTGCCAGACACAGCCTCACGTGTGTTCTGAGGACTTGACACTCTTGCTGGCAAAGATCAAAGACACTTCAGCTTTCGGTGTGGATCACAACTCAGTGTAAAGAAAACAAACATCCACACAACTGGACCAATGAACAACTTCTTACTAAGTGGAAAAAAGATTGAAATTGTGAAGAATTTCATTTTTCTAAGATCCACAATCTATGCTCATGGAAGCTATAATCAAAAATCACACAATGAATTGCATTAAGCAAATCTGCTGCACAAGACCTCTTTAAAGTGTTGGATGAGCGAGGATGTCATGTTAAGGATTCAGGTGACCCTGATCCAAGCCATGGTATTTTCAATTATACCCAAGTGGAAGTTGGTTATTGAATAAAGAAGCCCAAAGAAGAATCAATGCAACTCAATCACATTGCTGGCAAAGGATTTTGAAAGTACTATGGACTACCCGAAGAACAAACAATTCTGTCTTGAAAGAAGTGTAGCCATAATGTTTCTTCGAGATAAGGCTAGCAAGACTGTGTCTCACATTGAAAATGTTATCAGGTGGTGCCCGGCTATCAAAAGAGATAGTGTCTGGGGTCTTAAAGGCTTGAAGGTGAACAAGCGGCCATCTCGCTCAGAAACAAATAAGCCCACATGGAAGAAGCACACCGGCCAGTGCGATCACGAGGTGCCCAAGGGACCAGATATAAGGCATCATGCAAAAAAAAAAAAAAGATATAAGTGTGTGTATGTATGCGTATTTATGTGTATATGTATATATGTATGTGTATATATATATTATATTAAATGAAGGGGGAAGTGCAGAGTGGAGACCCAAGGCCCAAGTGTCGGCCAATGGAGATCCCCTCATAGAGGGGCTTAGGAGAGGAGATGGGTTAATTAGGGTGTGAGGTAGTATCGATGAAGAACACAGCTTTCCCCCAGATCCTGGATGCTTCCTCCCCCCAACTACCATGATCCGAATTCTACCTTGCAGGGCTGGATAGGACAGAGGCTGTACACTGGTACATAGGAGGGTTGGAGATACAGGGAATCCAGGGTGGATGATACCTCCAGGACCAAGGGCGTGAGGGACGATGCTGGGAGAGTGGAGGGTGAGTGGGTTGGAAAGGGGGAACTGATTACAAGGAGCCACATGTGACCTCTTCCCTGGGAGAGGGACAGCAGAGAAGGGGGGAAGGGAGACCCCGAATAGGGCAAGATATGACAAAATAACGAGGTATAAATTACCAAGGGCATATGAGGGAGGGGGGAAAAGGGAGGGAGGGGGGGAAAAAAAGGAGGACCTGATGCAAGGGGCTTAGGTGAAGAGCAAATGCCTTGAGAGTGATTGGGACAGGGGGTGTATGGGTGTGCTTTGTACAATTGATGTATGTATATGTATGGATTGTGGTAAGAGTTGTTGGAGTCCCTAATAAAATGTAAAAGAAGAAAAAAAAGAAAAAAAAAAGAAAATGTTATCAGGATTGACCACTTCCTGGAAAAGACAACATGCTGGGGAAAGTAGAAGGGCGAAGAGGAAAAGGAAGACCCTCATATCAAGATGGAGCACCACAGTGGCTGCAATGAGGAGCTCAACCACTGCAACGGTTGTGTGGATGGCAAATGACTGGGCAGTGTTTCAGTCCACTATGCATCGGGTCACTTTGAGTCAAAACCAACTCAAAGACACCTAACAACAACAAATACGAAGCTTTAATCTGGGAGCGGTTGTTCTAGGTTGATAATCTAATGAAAGTAATAGACCCTCAACATCAAAAAATTTTTTCTCAGAAACTAAATTTAACCCAAAAAGTTCAGGAAGTTCTCAATGCCAATTGAAAAGCCAGTGTTGTTAGCCCCGAGAAGAATGAAGAAGGACAACGCCCTTCTGTGAGATGCCTTCATACACTGAGCGGAGGACAAAAAAGAAAAGGCACGGTGTCTGTCATCCTAAGTGTCTTTCTTGGTTGTGATCCGTTCCTCTAAATAAATGTTTTACTACCATCTATGGATAAATAGTCATAGATACCGATAATGACTACAATATAAGCAATATCTTTGGAGACTGGACAATCCACACAATGTGTGTGTAAACCCTGTGAGATGATTAGGCAGCCCAGAAATTAAAGCCAGGAGATGGAATCTAAGCAAGGAACAGGAGAAACAACTAAAGGACAACAAGCAGTGTGTGAATCAGGAGCAGTGCAAAAGGCTTCAACTATAACATGAGCTCAAGCTCACAAGGAGGAAGACCTGATGGATAGAGGTGGTTAAGAAGCTACATTTCAGTGACTGAGATGGTTTGTCATTTTCTTTCTTGGGAATCAGAGCTGATATTAATTTTCAGATGCTGACCTGGCCTTCTTTACGTAGTCATAATGCACCCCATTTGAGAAGGAATTATTACATAATTCCGAGCTAGATGACAGTGGGATTCATAAGGATTAAGACACTGAATTTTTTTTAATTGAGTATGTATCCCAGCTCCAGCAATAACTTAATTAGAGGATTTAGCTGTGGTAGTTGCATAATTTCTTGTCAACTTGATCAATAGGTTATTGGGGTGGAATCTAGCCTGTCAATCAAATCACAGCCTGACTGATGACTCCTTGTGGGCATTGCCTTCTCATGAGAATTTTGGGATCTTCCTTTTCTTCTCCCTGGAGGCAGGACACACACTCTCTCTGCTTCACATTCCTGTTGACAAGCCACATGGAGCCACGCTGATGACAGCAAGAGGCCTCAAGATGCATCCACTGCCACTGGATCCACAGGACTTTCCAAACACCAGCCTGTGTGAGCTTCCTGTTTTCTGCATCATTGCTTGTGCTGCGTGAATCTGAAGAGGAACTTATGGGCTAATATCAGACCTATGGGGAAATATTCAACTTATGGATGATCTAGACAGGGCTGGGATTTTTTAGTGATGCATAATTACATCTTGATATAAAGTTCTCTCTTACATACATGTGAGTGTCTCTGGATTTGTTTCCCTAGTCAACCTGGACTAACACACTAGCCAATTCCCTTACATTCAATTGCCTCTCAGAAAATTTCATCACCCTATTGAAGACCTCTTTCCTTTAAGAAATCCATCTTGGAAGCACAGCTTGGATGCTCCCCAAAGGGGGAAGATGGTGAGACTTTTTTCTCATCTAAAAATTTGGACATATTATCAGAAGGAACCAGTCCCTAGAGGAGGACATCATACTTGGTAAAGAACAGAAGTAGTGACAAAGTGGCTGTAATCATGGGTTCAAATTTGGCAATGATTATGAGGCTATCACAGGGCTGGGTAGTGTCTCATTATTTTATTGGGGGCTCGTACAATTCTTATCAAAATCAATACATACATCCATTGTGTCAAGTACATTTGTATATTTGTTGCCTTCATCATTCTCAGAACATTTGTTTTCTAATTGAACCCTTAATATCAGCTCCTCATTTTCCCCCGCCCCCCTCCCTCCCCATTCCCCCATGAACCCTTCATATGTCATAAATATTATTTTGTCATATGTTACACTGTCCGATGTCTCCCTTCACCCACTTTTCTGTTGTTTATCACCATGGAGGTAGTTATATGTAGATCCTTGTAATCGGTTCCCCCTTTCTACCCCACTTTTCCTCCACCCTCCAGGTATTGCCACTCTCACCACTGGTCCTGAAGGAGTCATCACTCCTGGATTCCCTGTGTTTCCAGTTCCTATCTGTAGCAACGTACATCCTCTGGTCTAGCCAGATTTGTATGGTAGAATTGGGATCATGATAGTGGGTGTGGGGGGAAAGCATTTAAGAACTAGAGGAAAGTTGTATGTTTCATCATTGCTAAGTGCACCCTGACTGGCTTATCTCCTCCCCACAACCCTTCAGTAAGGGTGTGTTCAGGTGCCTACAGATGGGCTTTGGGTGTTCACTCTGCACTCACCCACATTTACAATGATATGATTTTTTTGTTCTTTGATGCCTGATACCTGGTCCCTTCGACACCTCGTGTTTACACAGGATGGTGGGCTTCTTCCTTGTGGGCGTTGTTGCTTCTGAACTAGATGGCCATTTGTTTACCTTCAAGCCTTTAAGACCCCAGACACTATATCTTTTGATAGCCGGGAACCATCAGCTTTCTTTACCACATTTTCTTATGCACACATTTGTCTTCAGTGATCATATCGGGAAGGTTGCCACCCACTGATATGATTTTTTTGTTCTTTAGTGTCTGATACCTGGTCCCTTCTACACCTCATGGTCACACAGGCTGGTGGGCTTCTTCCATCTGGGCTTTGATGCTTCTGAGCTAGATGGCTGCTTGTTTACCTGCAAGCCTTTAAGACCCTGGGTGCTATATCTTTTAATAGCCGGGCACCATCAGCTTTCTTCACCACATTTGTTTATGCGCACATTTGTCTTCAGTGCCAGGAAGGTGTGCATTATGGAATGCCACTTTAATAGAACATTAAGTAAGTACTTGAGTGGAGGTCCACTGTCAATCTGCTACCTTAATACTAAACCTATAAATATATGCACATAGATCTATTTCCCCAACAAAATTGATAGACTTTTATGATCCTTTTTCCTCATCCTTCCACTGGAGACTTGCTGTGGAGACAAAAAACAAAGTAAAGGAAGGAGCTTCTAAGATGACCACATCAGCCCACTGATGTTCCATCATAAGGATCATGGTTACTGTTGTCCCAGCTATACGTCATCACCACCAGTAGCATCTGATCCATTGAAGGCAAAAAAGACCAGTGTCAAAGTCTTTTATGCATCAGGGCCTCCTAATGTCTCCCTTTTGTCTCATCGCCTCTTTTATGTCATGATTTACTCTCTCTGGGAGAGGAGAGGCAGGAAGAGTGTAGATGGTGGAGTCTCCTCGCTCCCGGCCTTCCTCAACACATCACATCCATCACAAACCCTTGCCTGGAGGGGGTTACCATGGTTTCCTTGTAAGACTTCTCTGAGACCTAACTGTAGCATTTCTCAGAACTTGTGATTTCATATGAAGAGAAGCCACTTTTTTCCATTGTGAAAAGAGAAGCCTCGCCTGGTTCCTTTGTTTATGTTTTTGTTGTTGGACCTTGTTCTTTGTGTTGTTTTGTTTTCTTCTCTCAGGGAAATGGTCAAGGACATTAGGGCATCCAGTGAATGGAAGGACCCTTGAGAGTGACCTATTATAAGTGCGTTCTTGTCTCCTCAGAAGTACTTCAACTAGGCCACCCTTCTGTGATTCAGAGAAAATCAAAACCACAGTGTAGTGCTTCAGAAAAGTTCATCAAGTGGGGCAATGAAGAGCTTCTCAGAGTTCTGACGCAAATGGAAAAGACCGTTTTCCGCCCTCTGGACCCTTTCACCACCTGGGAGGAAAGTGGGACAGGATTGAACAGAATAAGTGTCTCTCTTTCCTTCATGAATCACATTTTTAAAATCTCTTTTCTAAAAATACAAGGAATTCTACGAATCTTTTTTTTTTGCTTCTGAAATATGTTCTACAGAATCTCTCTAGTACTTGCAAAATGGTGATGATGAATGACTAAACAGTCTTGCATATATTTATGGACTACTTGGAAACGCTTCTGTTATTTTTGGAAATGTGTGCTTGTTCAGGTTATTCCGGCGATGGGCAGCTACTGAAAAGGAAAAATAATCTTTCTTGATAAAAAGCCTGCAGCTCCACCTACTGCTTCATCAAAGAGAACAACAAGAATGTCAATGCTATGACACAAAAACCAAGGTTCAGTTAAAGAGCTTTATTTTCAAAAAATTAAGTGCCCATATAAAGCTACAGCTAAATAAGAGCAAGATATGTTTCTACTACCGACAAGGCAAATACATAAACAAGTAGATGAGAAAGCTTCAAAAAGCAAAAAGTTTGTCAGGAAATGGAATGAAAAGATAATGAACTTTTTCCATGGATTTTTTAAACCCCCTTCCCATATAGTACATACATTATATATGTACATATATTATATACATATAATATACTTACATATATTATAAGTAAGTAATAATTTTATATTAATTTTACATAAAAGTAGGCAAGCGATACATGGTTTGAGTATTTTGAAACATCTATCAGTGTCTTTGCCAACATCTGCTGAAAAACAAGGCAAATCAGAGAAGTCCTTGGAGAATACACAACTTTGGACTAAAAACTGACTTCAGAAAATAAGCCCCATAATCACAAGCACAAGACCTGATAAAATCAGTGCATCGTGTTTTGTCTGGATTTAAAGAAAATGGGGAAATTGGAGCTGAAAGCAAGAGAGAAATGAGAGGATCCAAGTGTTCAAATGTTCCTTTTAAAATTGTCCAATTCTCAACTTCCTTGTATTTCCTTGTGGTTTACACAGACAGAGCCTAGTCCAAGAAACAATTTCCGATGGAATTAAGTCTTTTGTTTAGACTTTTTCCACTGCTACCAACTCCCCCAAAATCAATGACCCTCCATTACAGCAGACTTTCCTTTGTATTTTCAAAGCTTTTCATCAGGATTAATTATGATATTTTCTCAATAGATTATTTAGAAATGTGAACAAGAAATCTTTCATTTAAACACTCTTTATTCTGCCTGCGGGCTTCACATGCATCTCAGGTAAAATCCCTTCTCTCTGCCACAACTAATAAAATAAGTAATGATCTTGCTCCTACTGGATTTTAAAGAGAGAGGCATAACAGCCCCGGCATATAAAACCAGTCAGATCACTGAGGACTAACATGTTATTACTGATATTTTGACCCGGTGGACACCTCTTTGTTGCTAAGTCTAAGGGACTTTTTTCCTTGCTCTCATCCCTCAGACTTAACTGCTGGAAAGGACCCATAGCTTTGATTACATGATCATGCAAGCCCCCTTATAATTACTTCACATCAATTGTGCTTGTATTTTGCATTTTTGCATATTAGACTTTTGTTGTGATTTTGTTTTGTATATATACACATATATGTATATATATTCATCCAGAGAAGTTACTGGGGCAGTATAAAACTACCTCACTCAAAATTCAGTGCCACCAATACTGTATGATACGCACCTTCCTGACACAATAGCTAAAGAAAAAATGGATGCATAAGCAAACGTGGTGAATAAAAAAAATGGATGGTGCCCAGCTATTAAAAGATAAAGCATCTGAGGTCTTAAGGCTTGAAGTTAAACAAGCGACCATCTAGCAAGGAAGCAACAAAGCCCACATGGAGAAGCACACCAGCCTGTGTGATCATGAGGTGTCGACAGGGATAGGTATTAGAAGCTCGAAAACAAGCGATCAAATTGACGCAGCGCATGCACAAAGTGAAGACCCAAAGCTGACCTTTAGGATCATTGGACAGTCCTCACAGAAGGTCCACACAGCAAGGTGATAAATCTAGGGGGCAGTATAGAACCAATGAAACGCATAACCATCCTCTAGTTCTTTACTATTTCCTCCCCTTGCTATTATGGTCTTTGTTACACCTCATTAATCTTGTTACACCTGTGTACGTTCATTTGTATAATGAAGAGCATTCGGTGAATGAAAGCCAAGGTAGATAACGCAATGATGTCTGTAAAAAAACTTTCCTCTAGTTCTTTATAACTCCCCTCCCCACCCATCCACTATCATGATCCCAATTCTACCTTACACATCCGGCTAGACCAGAGGATGTACAGTGCTACAAATCAGAGCTGGAAACACAGGAAATCCAGGACAGATAAACCCCTCAGAACCAATAATGAGAGTAGAGATATCAGGAGGGTATTGGGAAGGTAGGAGAGAAAGGGGAACTGATCACAATGATCTTCATATACTCCCCTCCCTGGGGGGACAATGGAAAAGTAGGTGATGGGAGACATTGGACAGTGTAAGACATGAAAATTTAATAGTAATTTATAAATTATCAAGGGTTCATGAGGGAGAGAGGGTGGGAGAGGGAGGGGGGAAATGAGTAGCTGATACCAAGGGCTCAAGTGGAAAGAAAATGTTTTGAGAATGGTGAGGGCAACAAATGTCCAAATGTGCCTGACACAATGAATGGACGGATGGATTGTGATAAGAGTTGTACAAGGCCCTTATAAAATGATTTTTAACGATATGGAAAATAATAATAATAATATATAATAGAATAATGATTCCTGGAGGGGATAAAGGGGGACTGATATCAAATAATTCAAGAAGAAAGAAAATGCTTTGAAACTGATGGTGGTAGCGATTGTAAAATTATGCTTGATCTACCTAACTATGAATTGTTACAATATCTGTAAGAGTTCCAGATCAAATGACTAATATTTTTTAATTGGTGCCACCAAGTTAATTCTGATGCATAGCAACCTTATAGGGCAGAATAGAACTCTTCCTTTAGGTTTCCGACATGGTGAGTGTCACCAGACCAGAAAGCCTCATTTTTCTCCTGGGGAGCTGCTTGAAATTTCAAACGCTGACCCAGAATTGAAATGCATGGATTTGGAAGTCATTTGATTTTACCTCTTGCTTTTGATGCTGCCCAACAATGAGCAACGTAAGACTGCCGGACAGCTGACACTTGCACCTTTTCTTTAACATGTCTTAGTTGTGCAGACACAGTTCTGCTGTGGTGACTGTGTGTTATTGAACTTTGTGCCATATATCAAACCCTCATTGTTGTCTTAAATCAGATTGAGAAAGGTAAGTGCGTTGGTATATATAGGTGGACATCCCATGCATGTTAATCTCAAGAGCTTTCCCAAATATGAATAGTCTCCTTATCTCAGAGCTATTGTAAATTCTATACCATTGGCTAGTTTAATAATTACCAAAGTCTGCACGGAGGTCACACTCTGTCTCTCAAAAAGCTGAAAATGCTGTCATTAGAGTGAAACAGGGATAAATATCCACCTTTGATATATAAAGGCATGAAGTGTAAGACCTAACCTAAGAACAATGACTTCTTAGGATGTGACCCTGCTTGATACATACTCTCACGAAGGTGTCACTGAAGATACGGGTGCCGTAGCAAAGAGTGGTAAAGAAATAAGATGGTGCCTGGCTATCATAAAGAAGAGCGTGTGGGTTCTAAAACAAGCAGCTATCTGAGTGAGGGGTCAGTTAAGCCCACAGAGAAGTACCACAAAAGCTGTGTGATCCAAGAATTAAAAATAATAAAATCAAAGATTAGAGAAGGAAATTGCATTAGAGCTGGAATTTTAAGCACTTGGTTTGCAGAAGGCTTTGCATGACAGCAAAAGCCCAAAATCCATTTGCCGAGTCCCCATGGGGATTAGGCCTCCAGTGACCAGGGGGTTGAACAGCTTGCCCTCAGACAGAGGGCATCAGAAAGTGAATTAATGCAGATATAGACAGGTTAAATTTTAACATCTTCTCATTTGTTTTCCCTTTGACCCATTTTTAATTTGTTCTAGTTTTTATTATTCTCTGCTTCTTTAGTTTTCCTTCAAAGTCTTTTTTTTTCTGTTTTCTTTCGGATTGAAGTTTGTTTGGGTTTTATTTTGTTAGTGTTCATAAATAAAGGAAAGATTCTAAAATTGTGGTGATGATTTCACACCTCATTTCAATATAGTCAAGTCACTGAACTGTACAGTACGTGAATTATATGCCAATAAAACTGTTATGTGTAAAAAAAAATTAATTAAAAATAACTAAAAATGGAACTAATTGAAAATATTTCCTTGATTTCTTCCCTCTTTTTCTTTCCTTTCCTGATTCCTTCCCTTCTTTCTCTCTCTTTCCCCCAGCCCCAGGGTAAGTCAAAAATTAATGCTACAAAGTCACAGCAATCTTTATTAAACAGAAATGTCAAAATGTAAATCAATTGTTCTGACAAATCTTACATCCAGGTCTATACACATCTAAAGACAGTGCTTCCATCTCCCTAACCCTTCCCCAGAGAACTTTGCGCTGTTTGATTTATACTATATCAGAATGACAGTGTGCCACCCTGGAAGGATTGAAATTGTTTTCCTTTCAAGATTTCTTAGTTTGGGGACCAAGAAGAAGTGTGAAGAGGAGAGAGTAGCGCCATATAGGAAGGAAATCAGTTCCTTAATCTATTCTCCTAGGAAGACCTTTTTACGCTCAAAGAACGTGCAGTTCCTCAGTGCAATGCTCCTGGCTCTTCTCCTGGCTCTTCTGGTGTTTTCCTCACCAATGCAGTTTGCAATTTTCTTTAAAACACCTTTTTAAAAAATTTTGTTTATCTCTAGAATTCATTCCCATATACAAGTTAGGACTGGACTTGCTCATTAAGGGTATGAAAACGGGGAAGAATCATTTCATTAGGGACCTTATACTCTTGATCTTCTGCCATGTGCTTCCTCTTGGTTCCTAGCGGGGCTCCTGGGTGATACGGCAGATAATGAGCAGGTGCCTCAGGTCTTCCCTGAAGCCACTTGGGAAAAGGCCGAGGAGATTTACTTCTGAAAACTCAGACATTGAAAATCCTATGGAGCATGAAGGTGGAATCAAATTGATGGCAATTGGATTCTTTTTTTTTTTCATCTCCTAGTAAGGGGGGTTGTAGTCCATTTAAAAGAGGAGAAAGACTCCTGAGTGACATATCAGAAGACTAGGGTGCAACGGCATTTCTGTGTACTCTTCGGTCCTTATCTGGGAGTCAGAAAATTGCAGATTGTATACGAAGATTATAAATGGAGCTGAGTTCAAATGCCAATTCAACCACTTCCCAGAAATAGCACTTAATGGCACTGAATTCACTTTTTGCTTTGCTATAGTTAAAACATATATAATGTATTTCCACAGAGATTTTATGAGAATTCATATTACTTTAGGGTGTTAGCACAATGTCTTCACTGTGCTTAATTAAATATATATATTTAATTCATTATTATATAGTATATCATTGTTATATACTAATAATTAGATATTTAAATATTTCATTGAGAGAATGCTTCCTTTTCTTGGATAAAGCTGTTGGAAGAAATCATTTATATAATATACATGCTTAACACAAAATCAAGGTTATTACTTTTTTCTCTTCCCTGCATTTCAATGAATGTTTTCTAACAGATAATCCTTGAAGTCCCTTCTAACGCTATAAGTTAACTGATAAATGCTCAGCTCTATCGCTTTCCTTTGTTTACATAGCCTTGAACACATCACAGTAGCTAATTCGCACATGTGATGTATTAACACATGTTACAGATGCGTTTATTAGCATTTGTAGCATTGAATTAAGTTGACTCGGTAGGAGCCAGGTTTGGGAGAAGGCACATGCTTTCTGTATCTTGAAACAAAGGCAGTGAATCTCTTTCCGAATGTTGGGGCACTTGTGTGAGAAGTAATGTTGTAGAAAAGTTGCTATGCAGAGCATGACATCTACTCCACAGAACTTCACAGGAAAGAAGCCCACGCATGCTCACCCTAACATTTCACAAGCAAAGCACCTTCCTGAAGTGATGACCGCCTTCCAGAATTCAACAGCAACAGCTAGTAGCTGGTTGTATTTCAAATGTGCTATCTCAGTCTGCTATTTTTAGACAGCATGCACAGCTCCCAGGGAGTTACAAAAGATCTCCTTTTGAGTCCACATTTGATTATTAGCCAAATTTTCCATATCCTGTTCTAGGCCACTTTAAACACATCTGTTTTTATTAAAGGGAGATCAGGAAAGTTCTCTCGCACTATAGAGGAAATGGGCATCATTTAATAGGAATTGCTGGTTCTATAAGCCCTTGTTTAGAAGCTGAAAAAGTTACCATCAACATCTGAGCCAGCTCCTACAGTAGGACACACTGACCATGGACCTGAATGGCTCAGTTCTAGGAAAAATAGTTCTGAAAATGGAGGACTGATAAAGTTACAGGAAGAAGATTTCTATCCCTCCAGTTTGGCATAAATCTCCCCAGTGAAGTATGAGGAAAAAGGAAATTCATGGAGAATGGCCATACTCCATCTGCTATGGACTTAAGGATAGGGTCACTATGAATCAGTGTTTACTTGATTTCAGTGAGTTTTGGAAATGTGTTCAAATTCCAATCCATCTTCCAGTGAGTGTAAGCCTAGTAGGAAATTAGGTTTTCTTGATTGTGTTAACTAGATCAGACCCAAGAAGGTTGGGTTCTAAATCCAGTCATTTTGAGTTTAAAAGCAACAGTTTACACACAGAGACATAACTACAAACAGCAAAAGAGAGGCACCATGTAAGGATCACCAATAATCCAAGGAGAAAACAAGGAATGCCAAAGGGATACCAACAAGGAAAAAATCTACAAGACTGGATCTTGGTTTGAACTCAGCTGCAAAAACTATAAAAAATTAAACTTGTGACACTCTGTTATAGAAGTCACTAGGAAACTAAGACACCATCCCCATATTGGGACTCTCTCTCATCTCAATTAGCCTACATCAAAACAATTCTCAGATATACTTCTTCCTGCTCTGTGATTATTTCCATTTAGAACTGATTAAACAGAAGCTTAGAGAGGCCAGTTAACTTGATCAAGGTAACCCAGCTTCTGGCTTCTTTCTTCTTTGTCCATTAAGGTGCACTCTAGAAATAATTGCCTCAAGATGCAGTACACAGCTGAGAGAAGAGAAGAATGATACAAGTTCAATGCACGTGCTTTGTGAGATACTGAAAATCTGGGGGTGGACGTATTATCCCAAGAAAGCCAAACCCCCAAGGATTGGGATGCTACAGATGGAGGTTGCCTCAAGCATCAGGACACTCGTGAATGCCCTAAAATAGTTCTATGTGTGGTATAGTTTGTTTGCAGCAAGTCCTCCTTGAACACTGACGATCCATCTACTAAAGAACTAAATGCTAAGAGCCATGTCCTTGGCCATGGAAGGACATATGCATGGAGGAAGTAGCAGCAGTGACCGAGGACAACCCAGTAGGGCAGCACCACCAGTTGTGCTGTATCAGTTCCTGCACTGAGAAATCAATCACTTGGCTTCGGAAGATAGCCCATGTCCTTAGAAATAATCTCTCCTCTGGCTGTGAGGAGAGTTCCCATCCACAAAACATGAATCGCCTATGTAGCAATTAGGTTTTATGTCAACTTGAAGCTGTGTGAAGCATGGGGATAGAGACCAACCTAGCAATCAAGGAGGCCTGATATGCCTCCTTGGGGGTCTGGCCTTTTTATAAAAGAGACAGTGAGAAAATCTTTCTCTCTGATCCTTCACCTTCTTCCTCCCTTCACTTCTGGGCATGCCTCCAGGAATAGCCCCATGTGGGCTGCTATGATATGTAGGTTTATTGTGTCAAACTGGTCAATAAGAACATGTGGGATTAATAAGATCACAGTTTGATTGGAGGGTAAAGAGATAAATGTCTCAGCAAGCCCTGCCTGTCTCTCTCTAGCTCTCTGGTGATGGGACCAGTGTGCGGTTGCCTTAGCTAGTTCTCTGTCTCAACTTGCAAGCTACACTACCTGTGGGACACCCAACCCATGGACCATGTCACTAGAGCTTGAGGTTATTTCGAGACCTGCTTCACCACACTGCTGGTATATACATCGCTTGGACTGGGGACTGTTGGATCCTGTCATCTGGCTGACTGTTGGTGACATGCCCTGCTGTTTGTTGCCTGTGGCTGGACTGCTTGCATGGCTCTACAGAAGACTAACCTGTCTGCTTTCTTGACCTTGGACCCAGCAGCCCTCGTGACTTGAAGGACTTCCAGTATATTAACTGTTTATATATATATATATATATATATATATATATATATATATATATATAATCATAAGTGTTCGGGTTTTGTTTCTCTAGAGAACCCTGTCTAACACAGCTGCTAACCCTGGGAACCAGCCTGGGATCTGGGAGCACCCTGCTATGTTCCCATCAACCTTGGATCCACATGACTCTGTACCCACTGTCCTGTCAACTCCTTCATTCCCATTTCACCTTTCTATGCCATCGGCCTATAGCTATGTGAGTCAAAAGAGGTCTCTGCCTCACATCAGATCCAGGGTCTTGAGTTGGCCTGGGCTGGGATGCCCTCTTGATATCAAGTTACTTCTTGATATGAAGTTCTTCCTTACACATATATGAATGCCACTGCTTTTGTTTATCTAGACAACCCAGCTTAACACAGCCTGGTACAAATTCCAGAGTGAGAGCTCCATATGTGTCACAGTAGAACTGTGCTCTGTAGGATTTTCAGTGGCTGATTTCTCAGAATCACCAGGCCTTTCTTCCAATGCACCTCTGGGTGGACTCGAACCATCAACCCTTTGGTTAGCACCCATCTTCATGAACTATTTGTACAACCTAAGGGTCCTGCAAGAACCTCAGGCCATCAGAGTCAACTGATCCATAATTCTAACAAACTAAAAGAGAGTAAAAGCATTCCAGATGCAAGCCCGCACCCAGCAGGAGCAAGGTTCCTTGCCATCCTGACAAGTAGAGGGCAAGAACTCAAGGATTATAGACATGTAGTTTAGGGACGCCAAGTCTCTCCTATCTTCCTAAGAACTTCCAAACTATTACAACATTACAGATAGCATGAAATTCATGGTGGACAATTCTGAGTCATCCATGGAACAATGAAACCTTGGTCAATAGATTCAAAATAAGGAAGTCCAAAGGTATATCAGCCATTCTAGAAGTTGTTCACAGGGAGCCTGGTGGTAGAGTGGTTAAACGCTCAGCGGCTAACTAAAAACTTGGTGGTTCAAACCCACTAAATGCTCCTTGAGAGGAAGCTATGGTAGTCTGCTCCTATGAAGATTATGGCCTAGGAAACCCCATGGGGTAGTACTATTCCTAAACACTTGCTGTGAGTCAAAAGCAACTCACCAGCAATGGGTAATGGAAAGAAGTATTTCCAAAGGAAAGAACAGTTCTTTCTATCCTTCCTGATTTTATTTTGTTTGGTTTGGTTGGTTTTTGTTTTACTATTTTTATTATAAAAGTAAGGCAAGCTTATGCATCTAGCTAGATAGATCCAAACAGTGCAACAAGTATAAAGTGAATTCGATGAAGAGGAATTATTCTCACCTCCCTCCTTCCTACCTCTATTCCCAGCATTGACAGTCTTTTGCGGATCCTTTCAGACATTTTCACACCAGGAATCACATTTATGCCCTTTTAACTTTTTACATATCAAGTTGTAGTATAAGTGTTAGTCTACAACTTGATTTAATTCACTTAACAATAATTCTGGAAATTTATCTTCCTTTTACTAATCCCAGGTTTTGAAGATCTGTATTTTAAAGGATGATTTAAATGTTTGAAAAGTCATGCTGCTGATACACATGAGAAACCTTGCTTTGCTTCTTCATGTCTCCTTCAGACTCTCTTCCTGTATGAGGCAGGGTGAAACCTTGGACTGCCCACTAGGGTAGCCACAAGCTTCTTATATTTAAATAGATTAAAACTAAATAGAACTTAAAATATAGCTCCTCCATTACACTGGCCATATTAAAACATTCCGTCGCCAGGTATGGCTAGTGTCTATTGGATTGGACAGAGAAGGTGTACAACATTTCCATCATCACAGAAAGTTCTAGTAGACATCCACCATCTAGCCAAGCAAACAGAAATCACCACATGTATTTGTCATACATGGATTTTTGCACAGAGAATTGACTCTACAAAAGCTAAGAAGCCAAACAGGGGCCAAGGAAACACCTAGGTATTGGGAACATCAAGAAGCAAATTCCACTGATGGAGCTGTAGGGACACAGGCAGGAAGGAACATTCCCATGTCCCGGGGCCAAAGAGTTCTGGCACAGACACTGAAAATCCCTTCCTGAAAGAAGTGCACAATACTAGTCTGACACACCTGGGCTCACCATGACTTAGAGTGGATTCAACAGTAACTGGTAATGACTCATTTGAGCTTTCCTAAATAAATCGATGGATGCTTTTCCATGCAACAAACAACAGAAGCTTGGCTAATGTTACTAGTGTCATTGTTTTTGTTGTGCTGAAGAAGAAATGAGGGAGATGGAAGTGAGAAAGCCAAGACGCTGTGTTGTTATGAGAGACAGAGCAAGAGCGTGCCAATGTTAGCCAGACAAAACCAGCAAAAGAGGAAAAGAGGGTACCAGGAAAGGAGCCTACACCAAAGGTAAGTGGAGGCATACTTCCCTCATGCCTCCGCAAAGAAGCACAAAGAAGGTAAAGGGAAGATAAGACACATTTCCTCATCAATGGAAGAGATGATCCAGTGGAATGGTGTGGGCAGGGATGTTCACACTATCCCCATAGTGGCTAAGCTGCCTCTTGGCATCAGGGGCCTGGTGACAAAGACACAGCTTGAACTCAGGCCTCCAGGGGTACACCTACCCGGAAAGGGGACATGCTACAGAAAGCCAATAGCAGAAGACTTGTTGGAAATCCAGCCAATGGTGAGAAATCCAACATTAACGGGAAAAATAAAACAAACCTAGTTCTTCATTCTATGCAGCCTTAGGATTAACTGGGGGCCTTTGGTGTTCCACAGCACATCACAGTACTTCCTCAATAGAAAAACCCAAGTCACTTCCTGGTAACATCAAGGGTCATGAAGACAATTTGCCTGAAAATCTAATGGGGGAGAGAATGGCTAGGAGAGCCACCCACGGGAAGAGATGAATATAAGTAGGAAGCTTAGAGGCCAATACAAATACAGATATGCCTGTCCACATTGTCCTTTGTAAAACAGAGGATTCGCCATAATGTATCCCTGATGCTACAAAACTCATACTGGGAGAGACTCAAGGCTTTGAGTCTCTTCTCTCTCGGTTCTGGTTCCATTCCCAAGAAGAAATTCTGGTGAGGTTCAGTATTCAGAGCAAAGACAAAGAAAAGGTTTGAACAGAATGAGTGAATTTACTGAGAGAGATAATTTGGGGTAGGTTAACAAAGCACCCCCAGCTAATCGAAGGGCATAGGAGAATGAGAAGCTAGATTGCTGGGTTTGTATGTTGTTGTTGTTTGGGGGTGGGGGTGGGGGAGAGGCAGGGACGGGTAATGAACCTTCCATCACTGGCTAGTTTTCCAGGGGGTCTTCTGCTATTGGCTGGGTTTTGTAGCCTCCTTTCCTTACACCCCAGAATGCTATGGTTCATAGTGCGCCCTTGTTGACTCGTCTTGAGGCTGAGGTTTGATTCAGCCATGGTGAGAGTAGTGTACATGCTGTCTTTCATGAACACTTCCTCACTGTCCCCATCCCATTCATTGATAAGGAAATATGTCTTATCTGCTCATTCACCTTCCTTTGTGCTGGGGAGGCAGGTGGGGGATGACAGGAATTGTGCCTCCATCTCCCTTTTAATTATCACCTTCTTCCCCTAGCCCCCCATTCTACTTAGTAAGTGAATTACATTTAAGTAAGCAAGGCATAGATGGATACTATAACCCATCAGTGCAGTTGTCAGCCAAGATTTCCCACTTACTATGCAACCTTAGGCAACTTGCTAAATTTCACTGTTCCTCTCTTTCTGCATCTATAGAATGAAGTTAATATTACTACTTACGGTAGAGAATTGTCATGAATATTGAATAAAACTATAGAAACCAAGTGTTTAGCCCTAGACCAAATCTCATTGGTAAGAAAAATATACATACATAAATTATGATTGATTTCTAGAAAATGGAGCTCTCAGTAATGAGAGGCTCACTTCTCTTCCCTGATTCTTCAATAACCATCAAAAGGAATCAAAACAATCCAGAGTATTAGTATCACCTATATTGTGATCTTTTCTGAACCTTGTTTTTTAACGTTTAAAAGATGGATCTTATTTAACAGCAGAGATGGAATACAGGCCTCAGCTTAGAGTTCAGGACTCCCTCCCTCCCAGACTCAGGTACACTTGGGCAGGGCGAGAAAAAACACGAGAGGCCACCGTGCTCCCATGGAAAGAGTGAAGAAGCCAACACCAAAAAGCGACACCCTACCCAGGTGAGAGAGGGCCGCTCTGTCAAGAACCCAGGCAGGAAGAGGCCACGTGTTGTGCGTGTGAACTAGACCCCTGGGCTCTTCATTCAGGCAGTTGGTTCTTGGCCAATGTCTCCTGTCTCCGTTCCTCGGGGTAGACCCACACCTGTGCTCTATTTGTATTGCAGGGTACACCTATATGCCATCGCACAGGCCTCGGTGCTCTGTCCAATTAAAAAGAAGTTCCCAGAATTGCCCAAGGCTGGAAACGGCCAGCTTGTACATGAGTCCCAGGCAACACCACTAGTTGGACTGCGTGGTTCAGTGCAATAGGAGGGGCTGTGAGACAACAGTGACAAATCGACCTGAGCCCTACTGAATGGGCTCCCTCTGCTCCATTCCTGGACTCCCTTTGGGAGGGAAGCAAGCTTGTTCCATTACACTTTATCACCCTGACACCAGGATGCCTCCGCAGAAGATGTTGGAGCTACAGAAAGTGCCTTTAGGAAGCTAGACTACCTTCTTCATTGTAGACCCTGGAGAAACTAGGGCGCAGCTTGCCTGCCCCACCTCTTCCCTGAGAGTGTATTTTGGAATCTGGTTTCCAATGTGGGAAAGTTTCCAAAGGGAAGGGAAGCAAAATCCACACTCAAGCCACAGTACTTGGGGGAGGGGAGGGAGGATCCTCCCATAAGCTCTCCTCTCTCAGAAGAGGCAGATTTCGGTGTCCAGAGTCACCTATACAATGTTCTACAGAGAAATGGCGAACCACCAGAACTAAACAATGCTATCTTTAGTTTTATTTATTTATTTTGTCATGGCCTTGATTGTTCTAAGTCTTAAGGGAGAAAAGAAGGCAGGAGGGGGAAACGTTCTCAAACTAATAATAAAAATGAAAGTTCTCAGACAAAGAATTAGAGTTCCCAGCAAAGAAACTCTGTTCACTCCTACATGCTCAGCAAGTGTGTCTAAATGCACCAATTCAAAAGATATTAAGAATGGCACAATAACTAGGTTGAACAATTATGCACTAGAATAATACTTTTTACATGTAAAATATGTAACCGTTATTTAACCTTCCCCCACCATACCTCCTAGTCACTCAACCATCATCCCCAATTTGTCTCTCTTCAATAAGCAATTCTAAAATGTAAGCAGATTAGTGAGCCTCCTTCCAGCCCTCAGTTCTTCCATATTTTCCCAAACTTCCAAAACACAAATTAAATGACTAACATGGTGATTAAATATTGATTCCATGCCTCATCCGAGGCAGCAGCTGGATATTACCTGTGGTTACTGGCCTTGGAAAACTCTCAGCTGAAGAGTAAAAACCAATGTGTTCACATCGGAACAAATGAACTCACGGAGTGCAGTACAGCGCACAATGAAGAGACTGTAGTCAGCAAAGGACAGCTCCGGAGAGAAGATGAAGTTTACTCTGTCTTTATCTTGTTCATCAGAGGAACAAGAATGGAGTGCCCTATAGAACATGTGTCAGCACATGGTGTTCCAGAAGGGGCAAGTTATGGGGTAGAAGAGCGTGGATCAAATCATTAAAATCCTGACCTGTTAAAAGTTTGAAGCTGGGAACTAATGGGCCATGTTTGCCTTTGGGGGAGTTATCCCTGACAGTATTGTGGACAGTGGCTATGCGAGGGACGGACGGACGGGAATAGAAATAGTCATTACAACATCATTACAGTCACCTACGTGAGATCGTCAGGGTTGGAACAAGCTTTGGGAGTAGACAAGAAGGCCATTCCAGAGTCATCTAGGAAGCAGAGATAACTCTGAGTAACCCCCCTGGATGCAGAGATAAAGCTTAGTAACCCCCCTGAAAGCAAGATGAGAAATGGAAGCCTCTCTGGTGGACTTATGACTTAGATGTTGCCTTAGTTTGGGTTATACTAACAGCAGATCCGAAGACAAGACATCAGATTCAGGTCATTGATTTGGGAAGTAATCCCAAAAAGCCCCAAAGGAAAAGGACATAAAAGATAATACTCTAAATTCAAGGGAAGGATTGAAGAAAGCCAACCATCATGTGTTCCTGAATGGCCCTGCTGTGTGGGTTTCATCTCTCTGCAGACTCTCTTAGACACTGTGGAGACTGTATCCCAGAGCTGACCCCAAGAAGTGAAGGCATAGCATTTTCTATACACAAACGCTCATTGCCACTGACTAAAGATCATCCCAAGGTACAGATTCCCCCAGCACAGCTGACTCATCCCAAGCCAAGATGAGCAAGCAAAAGAAAACTCTCAAATAGAGGGACATCAAGCGCGTGAAGGGGGGAGTCGCTAACACACCAGAAAGTTGAAGCTGGGAAATAATGCACGAGGTTTGCCTTGGGAGGCGGCATCACTGGCAGTATTGTGGACAACGGGCTAATAAGGATAAATTGGGATACACATGGCCATTACAACCTCATTGTAGTCACCTCCAAAGTTACATGGAACTTCAAAGTGGGGATGATGTCCAGGCTTCAATAGTCCTGCTAAGTAAGAGGTCAAAAGTCAGATTATCTAGCAGGGCAATAAGATGCAGCTTCTGGGATAGCAGATTGGTTTCATACCTCAATGCATTTTCAGTGGATTCTAATATACCCTTTGGTTGCCATGAGTCAGAATCGACTCTGAGGCAACTGGTAAAATTAGTAACGCAATGAAGTAGGGCACACTAAGGAAGCCCCGTGTCGTACTAGGTGAGTTCCATTGGGCCATCTTGCATATTTCAGAATGTTCTACCAAGACCACAGAGCCTCTTGACATGTAGAGTCAGAATGACCAACTGATAATACAAGTATCAAGTCCACAATCATAGTACTGTACATAATTACATATGGTTAAGAAAGCAGATGAAAAGTTTGGGGCAGGATCTGAGAAGGTCGGTAGTATAAGAAGCTTCCAAGTTTCAAACTGATTCTGGGTAAATAGGAATGCCTTATGCCTGGAGGGAGGGGAGCCAAGCATTGTTTGATATTCATCTTTTGAGGCTTGGAACTGTTGCACTGGGTCTCTAGATCCACCACACTCTGGTAATCTTCTGAGGGCATCTGATTTCTCTTTTTCTTCCTATTGAATCCAATCTCTTCCCATATTAAAAAAGGTGCCTGCCAAGGAGCCTCGAGGGAGGATCACAAAAAAACATGTACGGATGAATGTGAACAGGATTTGTAGCCCTAGAGATCTCTCCACACACTTTTAAACTTATCTTAAGAAAGATCAGACATTTCTGATCTTTCACAGATTTGAATCAGCCTGAACCTGAAGTATTTCATTTCCATGTTTAGAGCAGTAGTTGCCATTGGGATATAATGCAAACCATCACATGCAGCTGTGAGTCGGGCTTACGCTGATTACTGTTAAACTACCCAGAATTCGAGCTCAATTTCACAAGACAGTAATATGACTTTTTTTTCCTCTCCCTTTTGGTCATAAAAGATCACCCAAGGAAGTAGCATGACAAAATGTTTCCTGATGCTGTTACAGGCACATGGCTGAAACTCAACCTCACACACATCTGTACCAAAACGGACTGTGCGACCCACAAGTAGACGAGCTTTCTGGCAGCGTTAACACCCAAGCATCAGCGAACCTTCTGTCGCTAATTATTTGTGACATCTCCGGCTTTGCTTTTATAACATCCTGAGCTGTTTATCAAAGAGGTCATAACTTGGGAAAGTATTCGTGCCATCTTTAATAAAGAAAGAATCCAACTGGACAGGGAAGGAAGGAAAAACACTGTTGCAATAGAACAACAATAAAATTATGTCTATAATAGGCTTTAAATCTTTAGAAGAAAGGATCCACAGTTTGACTGCACAAAGCAGTATTATTCCTGCTGTTATTAAAAACTGCCCTCTCATCATTCACACATATGTAATACATCTTGTCCAGAGATCTCAAAGCCCATTATAAATAAACAAGAAGCTACACTTCATAAAATCTGGCCCAGGCCACAAAAGAGATGGAATTATCTGATCACAAATAAGCCAACCCCAGCTAATGATATAAAGTCTCTCAGTCTCACCAACGTTTGGAGAAATCATGGATTCTTGGTATACAAAAGACACTCATTAAGTGTTTATGGTGAAAACTGGTGAATTGCAATCAGGTCATTCATTATGGAACTTACCGGTAGTTCACTCACATGAGCTTCCTTTTTATTTTTACTTTTTATTGTAAGTTAGGTAATGGTTTACAAAGCAGATTGTCAGTCTTACATTCAACAGTTTATACACATTTTGGTTCAAATCATCCATTGCAATCCCCTCAATGTTCCATCCTTTATCACACTCCTCCCTTCCCCCACCACGTTCCTGTTTCTACTCCTCCTTCTTTACTAACCCTCTGAACTTTGTCTTTGAGAAAAAAAAACTCCCCTTTTGATCTTAAATGGTGATTTTTCTACTGGAGGAGTGAGTTCGCTTCCAGGCATGAAGGGTGAAGAAGGGTCATAGTCTCAAGGGTCCTACCTGTCTCTATTCTACCAGTAGGTCTGGTCTCTTTCATGATTTTGACTTTTGTTCCACGTTTTTCTCCCCCTCTATCCAAGACCTTCTAATGAGATCCCCTTCAGAGCAGTTGGTGGTGGTAGCCAGGCATCATCTAGCTCTGCCCTAAGGAACTGTGAAGACTGATGCTGTGTGGCCCATTCCATCAGAGAACTAATCGTCTCCAAGTGACTAACAGTTTCCATCACTTCTTTCCTCTGGATGTGAAGAGGCCACAGCTTACGTGGCTGTTCAAAGATGCAGGTTAACCCTTGGGTTTTTAAAGTCAGTGTATTCATAAAAAAAAGCAAAATCATAGTAATAAAACAAAATCTGTGTGTAAGGCGAGAAATATGAAAGAACCCTGCTATGAGTTAGAATTGAACCAATGGCAGCGCATTCAGTTTGGTTCAGACCTTCCTACTGCATGTAAGTTTGTTAATACCTTTCCACATCTTTGCAGAATCTCTCTCTTTGGTCTGTAGAAGGCCAAGTCCCACTAAAGAAGGACCAAAGCTATCCTGAAAGCTAGAGCGTTTAAGTAGCATCAACCTTGTCATTAGCTCACAAAGTTAGCCCCGTTGTTCACTGACCACGTATTCACTGGGTCATGCATTTCTTTTGGGAGAAATGCTTGGGTGTCTGATAAATGGCAGGCCTGTGTTTAATGCTGGGTGACAAAAGTGTAGACTTTAATACAGCAATGGCATGGGCTATGGAGATAAAAGGTACATTTATTGTCCAAATTGATTAATCTAAAGTAACTGTCAACAAAGTTTCTCAACCTTAGCGTTTTTGACATTTGAGGCCCAATAATTCTTTATTGTAAGGGCTTCTCTATACCCTTAAAGGTGTTTGGTAACACTCCTGCCTTCCACCTGGTAGCACTACTTCCCCACACCTGGCAATCGAAATGACCTCCAGATGTCACCAAATGTCCTTTGGACAGAGGACAGAAATCACCCTCTGTTGAAAACCAGTGCCCTAGAGACCTCAGCAAATAATTAATTTTCCATCATTTACATTGGATAATTCTAGTTTGTGTTTTGTTTTGATTTTTGCCTCCACGTTCAACAAGGTGGATTAAAATAGTGGCTGTAACTGGGAGCACCAACATCACAATTGTGAGGGTGGTGCAGGCCCACGCAGTGTCCCCTTCTATTGAACCGAGGGCTGCTGGGAGCAAAACTGACTCAACGGCACCACCAACAACCACCTTCATCCAACACATCTCCTGGTCTTCTTCATTCCTATGGGATCTTGATTCATTTCCAAGGACACTTGAGTACATAATCCAAAAAGCCTACTCACTACCATTGAGTTAATTTTGACTCACAGTGGCTCCATAGGATGGAGTAGAACTGCCCCCTGTGTGTTCCCAAGACTGTAATTCCTTACAGGAGTAGAAAGCCTCATCTTTCTCCCTGGGGGCAGCTGATGGTTTCAAACTGCTGCCCCTGCCATTAGCATCCCAATGAGTGACCCATCAGGGTTCCTTCTGTACTCGCCATGTTACGGCATGATAAACTCAAGCTCCAAAAGTAGCATGTATGCTGAAGAGAAATGAACTAGAATATCTTCTAATATTGTAAGGACAACACATATGGTGGCTGTAAATCCCCATGATGCCGTGTGTCAAAGAATGACTCAGAGACATGGAATGAATTACCCTCATACCAAATGCTTGACTTGTTTAGAAAGGAAACAGCATTAGACCATTGTCAATAAACAAAGGTAAAAACAAAACATTTTAATGGTGGTGAGAGAGAAGGAAGAAAGGGAGAAAAATATAAGCTGCATTTGACATTTTTGAGGTAAATTAATTAGCTGGCGGCTCCCAAAGAGATCCTCTGGGCAGTCTGCCCTTGAAAAGGCTACTTCCTCAGATATCACACAAAGCCACTTCAGTGTGCTGTGGCTTCTCCAAGAAACCGTGACGGCTTAGCTGTGAGGTATGTGTGAGAGGCTGCCTCTGCTGGACGTCTGCCTGCATCCTTCCTCAGCATCTCTGCCATAGTTCGGCCAGGTCCGCTCCACAGCCCACTGCCATGTAACTGATTCAGGCTCACAGTGTCCCTATACAGGATTTCTGAAGCTGTCAATGTTTTCAGAAGCAGAAAGGATCATCTTCCCGCAGATAGGTTTGAATTCCTGACCATACAATCGGCCATTAACAGCGCCACGAGGGCTCCTTTAACAACTCTCCTCAAAACTCACTGTCATCCCATGGATTCCAATTCATAGTGAATAACTCTCCGAGGAAAGCTTATTATTAATTGCCATTGAATCAGCTCCATCTCATGATGGCCTGATGTATAATAGTGGAGCAACACATCGCCTGGTCAGTCTTGCATTATTTGCACAATCACTAATGAGTTTGAGTCCACTGCTGCTGCTATTTTGTAGTGTTTCCAACCTGGGGACCCACCTTCCAGCACTATATTTGACAATATTCTGTTGTGATCCATAAGCTTTCTATTACCTGATTTTTCAGAAACAGCTCACCAGCCCTTTCTTCCTAGCCTTTCTTCATCTGAAAGTTCTGCTGCAACTGATCTACCTTGACTGACCCTGCTTATATTTAAAATATCAGTGGCATACCTTTGAACATCACAACAACACAAAAATCCTTGCCGTGTGACAGACTGACAGACGGGTGGTAGAGAGGAAAGCTGATCCCTTCTCTTTCCCCAGAGCAAGAAACCCTGGGCCTGGAGATTTCTTTTCATATGTGGATTTATCTGCATTTTTAAGCAACAGCTAACATGTACCATGTTTTTCCACCTCCTGGCCAAATTGCAGCATCAGCAAATCCCAGGCTCACCTGGATTTCTGTACACAAGAGACCGTAGCCACTGAAAGAGTGCCCGAGAAACAGCAGAAAGCAACTGTAAAAGACACACTCTTACTGAGAGTTCAAGAAAAGATATCCTTCCCTTACCTTCTTTTGTTCCATCCCGCCCCCCTGCATGTTGAATTACTTTGGCCAAGAAGTATCTGTTACTTGGCATTCATATTAAGCTGGCACAAAGTGATCACATGGTGGGTATTATTGGAAGTTTTATTTTTGTTGCTATCCTTCATTCAACTATTCCTATGGCCCAGGCATTAGGGTAATTTCACTGCATGTTGTATTTCATTTACTCCTCATCGCCACCACTATCAGTTGCCAATGAGTCAAGTCTGACTTAGGGCAACCCCTCCATGTGTGTCCAAGCAGAACTCTGCTCTGCATGGTGCTCGATCATGGATCTTTCTGAAGGAAATCACCACCAGACCCTTCTTCTGAGCTGGCTCTGGGTAGACTGAAACTAGCAAGCTTTTGTATAACTGTCCAGCCTGGTACCTTGAAGCCATGGCATTTAAACTGAGTTTCTAGGATGAGTTGAGAGATAGCTTGGAGAAGAGGAGGTAATCCAATAGAAGGAAATAGTCTCATATGAAAGTCACACGCTTTTACTTTTACACAGAAAATCCATTCATTGATGCAGTAAATACTTCTACTGATAGGATGTTCCAGATACATAAATAGGTGCTAGCACACAATGGTGAGCAAGAGAGACAAGGTGGAGAGAAGAGTGTGAAGCTGATTTGCAAAGATGTTGCTGTTGTTGTTATTGTTGTTGTTGTTGTTGTCAGAGGTACTGTTGAGCCTGTTCAGACCCAGAGTGACCCTATGCACAACAGAATGAAACACTGCCTGGTCCTGTGCCATCCTCACAATTGTTCCTATGCCTGAGCCCATCATTGCAGCCACTGTGTCAATCCATCTCATTGGTGGCCTTCCTCTTTTTCACTGTCTTGCTACTTTACCAAGCATAGTGTCCTCATCCAGGGACTGGTCGTTCTGACATCTTGGCCGCAGTATGTAAGACGGAGTCTCACCATCCTCGCCTCTAAGGAGCATTCAGGTCCTACTTCTTCCAAGACAGATCTGTTTGTCCTTTTAACAGCCCACAGCATTTCAATCTTCCTCTCCAGCACCACTATCCAAATGGATCTATTCTTCTATGGTCGTCCTTATTCCATGTCCAATCTTCACATGCATGTGAGACAATCGACAGCACCATGGCTTGGGTTAGGCACTGCTTAGTCATCAAAGTGACCTTCCAAAGAGGCACACCATCAGTTCCTTCTCTTTCGGTATGCACATGTAGTTCCAGCCATCAGGAGGTGAAGCTTATGTCTACCCACCCCTGGAATTGGCACTGAGCCTGCCACTATTTTTGAGCAATAGAATGGATTGTTACTTGGGGACTTAAGAGGTCAGGCATTCAATGCACTGGAAGTTTCTACTTCCCCTCTCTTGGAGCCTTGAGCTGTCAAATATAGAACACAAGTTCCCAAGATTGAGAGACCACATGAAAGAGTACTCTGCACCAGGTGTCTAAGCCCATGCTATCAGCTGACTATGAAGAACGCCTATTCAAATTATCCTACAACTGAAAGAAAAAAAAAAAGAAAACGTAGTGGCTCAAAACGATGGCATTCATTTATGTAATTTGCTCATGTATCTCCAATTTGGACAGAGCATGGCAGGAAAGACTCTTTTCTGCTCCACTTGGCATCAGTTGGGTTACCTGAGTGAGAGGGACAGGATTCACTCCCAAGCTAGTTCACATGGCTGGCAAGTCAGTACTGGCTGTCACCTGGAAGTCCAATCAGTATCTAGGGTCCATACGGCCTGAGCTTCCATCTAGCATCGTGGCTGGGTTCCAGGTGCAAGCATCTTGAGAGAGAACCAAATGTATCACTTTATGAACTACCCTCGAAGCCACAGAGTATTGTTTCACCATATTCTACCAGTTGTGGTCATTACAATGGTCTCCCAGATTAAGAGGAGAGAAAACAGACTCCACCATTTGATCAGGGTGTGTCAAAGTTCTAGAAGAACATGCAGAATGGAAAACATTGCTCTGGGTATTTTTGTCCAAAGTTCAAGCAAAGCTAGAACTACCCAATAATCCCCAGTCAGCCAACGGAAGCATAAGATATAACTAAACAAAGACTGTTTTAAGCCACTGGGGTGGGGTGGTTTGAGACAGAGCAGAAAAGAACAATAGATAGGTGAAATACATTTTTCAATTATATGGGGACATATACATACATACAATAAGAGGCATTAAAGAACAAAAATCCTATCATTGTGTGCTCACCTTTCCGATCTGATTGCTGAAGATAAATGGGTACATAAGCAAAAGTGGTGAAGAAAGCTGATGGTGCCAGGCTATCAAAAGGTATAGCATCTGGGGTCTTAAAGGCTTGAAGGTAAACAAGAGGCCATCTAGTTCAGAAGCAACAAAGCCCACATGGAAGAAGCACACCAGCCTGTGTGAACATGAGGGGTTGAAGGCATCATTTATCAGGCATCAAAGAACAAAAAATCAAATCATTGTGAATGAGGGGATGTACAGATTGGGGACCCAAGACCCATCTGTAGGCAACTGGACAATCCCTTACAGAAGGGTCTAGGGGAGGAGACAAGCCAGTCGGTGTGCAGTGTAGCAACGATAAAACATAAAACTTTCCTCTAGTTCCTAAATGCTTTCTCCCCGACCCCACCCCACAACTATCATGATCCCAACTCTCCCTTAAAATCTGGCTACACCAGAGGATGTACACTGGTACAGATAGGAACTGGAAATACAGGGAATCCAGGACAGATGATCCCTTCAGGATCAGTGGTGAGACTGGCAGTGCCAGGAGGGTGGAGGAAGGGTGGGGTGAAAAGGGGGAACTGATTACAAGGATCTACATATATCCTCCTCCCTGGGGGACTGACAACAGGAAAGTCGGTGAAGGGAAACATTGGACAGTCTAAGACATGACAAAATAATAATAATTTATTAATGATTAAGGGCTCATGAGGAAGGGGGGAGGGAGGGGGGAAATGAGGATCTGATACCAAGGGCTCAAGTAGAAAGCAAATGTTTTGAGAATGATGATGGCAACAAATACACAAATGTGTCTGACACAATGGATGTAAGTATGGATTGTGATAAGAGTTGTACAAGCCCCCAATAAAATGATTAAGAAAGAAAGCATAAGGGTAATGAGAATAGATCATAAGTCCATTCTGGACTAGACGATCAAAACTTATTATAACTTTTTCTAAGATTTTAATAAAAAATTAAAAACAAAGGTAAGTTAATAAGGTTTATATGTAAATGTCTTATTATTTTCCAATAGTTTTATTGACACAGAATTCACATATCATACAATTGAACAACTCAATCGTTCAATCACATCAAGGGGAACAGTACAATAACCACCACATCTATCTTAGAGCCACCCTTCACCTGCCCGCCCCGCCCCCCCCCCCCCATGGTCACATAGCCTTCAAACTAAGCTGCACAATCGCTATCAGTTCTACTGCTCCCACCCTCCTCCTGCCCTCACTGTTCACTCTCCAAATCCCCCTCCCTCCCATGGCCCCTCCCCTGCATTCCCTACAATACCTTATAACGGTTATTATCATCGTACATCCATTCCTCCTGTGCTTCACAGCTCAGAAAACCGACAGAAACTAGTGCAAGACAAATCACACTAAGGTGGTCAGGATAAGATCCTATTAGTATAAAGGCAAAAATACGACTGATGACTAAGAGGGGGAAAACCCCCAACAACGTTCAAACAGCCAAGGAAGGAATTCCTGTCAGGGGACATCTAAGAGATACTTGCACCCAGTACTAATTCGGGTCCAGTCTATGGGGAGGACCAGTGACCTGGTACCAGTATCATGACGTTCACAGTGGTCTCTGCCTGACAGTAAGGCTGTTCAGGACTCTCGCCTTTGGCTAGAGCAAATCTGCCAGCAGCTCAGTCTAACTAGATGCTCTGCAATTGGCTTTTGGGCTCCCACTGTCCCTCACAACTTTCTCCAAATTGGCTGTTCATAATTTTAACTCTGATACTTTGGTCTTCACCATATTCAAGTTTTGTAATTTTCATCTTTAGATCACACAAGCTTGTTGCTTCTTCGGTGTGGATTTCATTGGTAAACATTTTAAACAAAATGAGTGGGTAATTTCTAAAACAGGATTTTTAAAATGGTAAGCAAATAAAATGAGGCTGGTGTAGAAAAAAGACAGAACAGAGGAAAATTACAGCGTGCATGACCCTTGCAGGAGATTCTACTCAGGTAAAGCTGCTTTGCTCCCTTGCTGGTCTTGCACCTCACTTTTTTCACACCGGCCCGTGTGATTAAGCAAGCCCTCAAGGACGACTTGCTTGGTTTGGTTTGGTTTGGTTTGGGTTTCTTGTTTGTTTTTGCTGAGCTAAGAAGGTTGCTTTTAAGGTGACTGGGTAAGGCAAAATGTGTCTGGAATCATTACTGGCCTCGAAAATACCTTTGATCATGCTGGAGCGTGTAAATAGATTGTCTCTTGATGATCAGACCAACAGTGTTTCGTGGGCACTGGAGCAGACCATGACTGTGCAGTGAGCACCAGCCGGTGTCTATGGCTTTCTTTGAGGGTACCCTTGCACAGAAAACAGCATGTGTCTTTAAGCATTAAAATGCATGCAGCCCAGTGAGATGCTCGCGTCAATGAGTGGCACGTGGACACTGAAGGAATTGCAGCTGGACAATACCTGCCCTGGCCCTTCCACACTGAGTACACTGGAGACGTCACCATACGTACCTCTGTTACTTTCACTCCGCACTCTTTCTCTCTACTGCATGCATGTACACACGCTCTCTGTGTAAGCCGCTGATATGAAAAACACCACATCCTCTGTGGTCTGATTCTTTTATACAGAGCTCCATGACTCCACAATAATAATGAAGGGGGGGGAAGGGCAGCGACATGGAGAAACTAAAACATCATCTCCTACCAGTGAAGCCACCTCTGCTTGGACTGTCTTAGGGTTCCCTAAACCTACTTGTTATGCTAGGGGTCTTAGATATATACCATAGTATCATGTGGTACAGTTTATCAAAGGAAACATTATTAGATAGTAGTAAAATATCCATATGCAATCAAAGTCTGCATTAGGCATTAAAAATCAAAGTAATTATTAATAGAAAATTCCTTCAATAGTATGAGTATGGTATAAAATATAAAAATCTCAAATATATTTCCAGATTATTTTCCTAAGGCAAACAAGGTGGAGGAATGCTAAGTATATTCACTAAAGACCATGCCTTGTTCAGATTATTGGTTGTAAATACTACTAATTAACTGCTGATATTTTAAAAATCTATGTTAATAAGTGAAAAATAAGTAACAAATAGAAAAATAAAAAGTAAAATGTGCCCCAGTTGTCTATCCGTGCTTTTGTTTCTGTTGCTGTGACTTATAACAAAAGCAACCTTTGTATTATTTTTTTTAACTCTCATGGTTCTAGGAATGACTACACACAACTACGCATAAAGTCTCCGCTCTCGAACGTCTGATAGTGAATGTTCCCTCTCTACCGGGACCTCGTCTTCCTTAGAGCACAGCGGCTGTCTTCACCTTGTCTGCCTTAGAGCACAGCGGTATTGAACAGCAAACGTCCTAGGAGAGAGAGTCACTCGGTGCCACTTCCACCACATCCTCCTTGTTAGAAACAAGTCCGTAAGGCTGACCCATATTCAAGAAGAGGTAACATGGATACCATCTCCTACTGAAAAAGTGCCCACGGATTTTCCGGTATGTTTTTAGACTACTGTAGATATATTATATCCAAAAATAGCAAGCAGTTTAACAATAAGAGGAGTGGGAGCCTATTAAAAGTTAGAAAAATAAGGGAAACAATCAAATGCTCATTGCCATTGTGTTGATTCTGACCCATATTTGATTCTGATCCAAAACACAGAGTAGAACTGCACCTGTGTGCTTCCAAGGCGGTAATTCTTTATGGGAGCAAAGAGCTTCATCTTTAGTCTGCAGATTGGTGGAGAGTTTCAAACTGCTGACCTTGGGCTTCTGCTCAGCAGCCCCAGGCATAACTCACTACAGTACCAGGGCTCTGATTCTCAAACGCAAACAAAATAAGATGCCAGTTCTAAGCTTTTAAATAATTACAATGAATATGAATGGTTCGTTTCTGTTGTTTAAGAAACACAGAGACTTTCGAATTAGATTATAAACTAGTAAAGACATGCCTCCTATAAGTGTTTTAAGAGATATACCTAATATATGAAAGCATGTTTGAAAGTAGTGATGGGCCAAGCAAATTAGATATCAAACAAAGTCGAATTAATGGCAAAAATAACATAAATTGGAGATGGAATATTTAATATGCTAACAAACTGCTATATATGTTGATGGAATCATTGGGGAGATACAGTAGTCATGGATTTTTTTAATCATTCTATTGGGGGCTCATACAACTCTTATCACAATCCATACAACCATCCACTGTGTCAAGCACTTTTGTACATTTGTTTCCCTCATCACTCTCAAAACATTTGCTTTCTACTTGAGCCCTTGGTATCAGCTCCTCATTTTCCCCTCCATCTCCCCTCCCTCCTCCCCCAGGAACCCTTGTATTTTGTCACACACCATCCGACGTCTCCCTTCACCCTCTTCTCCACTGTCCATCCCCCAGGGAGGAGGTTATATGTAGTTCCTTGTAATCTATTCCTCATGTAATCATGAATTTTTATGTAAGAATGCTTTTAAACATGATATTTAAAAACGACCAGCAAAACATAGCTATCATGGAAGATTTTTAACACCTCTATATCAGAAATTAACAAACCCAGCACACAATAAGTAAATAACTGAATTAGCAAGCCTGACAGAAGAGATACAAATGCATATGCTCAACTATGCTCAACATAGAACATTTTTCAACAAAAAACCCAAACATGAAACATGGCAAAATTGGTATGATGGCATCCAAGAAATTTTCGTTTTAATCTAAAAATCAAAATTCACCAGCGTCGCATGATATAAATGCACTACGACGGAACTGGAAAGTAGCAACAAAGCCACCCGATTTTACACTATGCCGCCACATAACCCTAAAATTAATAAGGCAGGTCAAAATAGAAAGCAGTTATCCACAGGGCAACACCCAGCATTCTGTGCGTGGTGATGCAGCCAAAAACCTCAGACTCCGCCAATTTGGCCGTATGCAAACGGTTCGCCCGTTTTACCTGGGAGCATCTTATGATAGCTGTTTCTTTCATCTCGTGGTTTGCCACTTTTTCCTCCAAAAGATGATCCCTTTGTCCTCTCAGCTAATGATCACAATAACGACGACATGCCAGCGCCCATGACTGGGATGAGGACAAACGAGCCGGATGTTGTAAGCAGAGTGGCTGCTGTATCAACGATCGAAATGTCCTGCGCTGATGATCATCGTGGTCCTCAGCTTGGATGCACATGGACGGCCCCTAAGGAGTAACAATTAGTGCCTGGCCCCAGCCCCAGAAATGATCGCGTAATTGGTTTGGGGTATGGCCTGGACAGCGAGAGTTTTAAAAGCTCTCCGTGGTTCCTCCATGCAGCCAAGATGCGAACCACTGACCTCATGCAAGGAAATCAAGGAATAGGCGACTGCCCCGCTACCTTTTTTCAGCGGACAATCCAGCTCTACCTAAGTTCGGATGCCAAGTTTTGCCTTCTTATTGACTCAAAGGAAGTCTTGTCTTCTGAGAAAAAGCAGATGCAGTTCTTCGTTCCCTTCCAGCCACACTTTCCATGGAATAGACATTGCTTTATGGTCCATTGCCTTCCCACCCCCAACATATTTCATAGCAATTGTAACAACAGTATGCGTGACATGTGATAGGCTTTGAATGTTATTATCCATTTCCCCATATCTTGACATTTGAGATGTAACCAGGGATTTTGAATCCCCTTAGACTGGATGAAGGGGGAGATTCTGATTAATATCCTTTCAACTCTTATATGAAACACATGGCTTGTATTAAAGACAAGATGAATGAATTGATACATTGGGAACGGCCTTCACATTAGACGAACATGACTTACCAAAGCCGGCGATGTCCTTGTGATTAAATCTCTCCATGCATATGAATCAACACAGCTCCTTCAGGGAGAAGCTCTTTCAAGTGGGATCCATGTGCAAGCAAGGCAAGCTCTTCCTCGTGACTGACGGAAACTGTACACATCAAAAGTGAACGGGTTGACATTGCAAAAATAAAGCTATTTTATTTTCTGCACTGAGCTGTTACATTTAGTCCCTACCACATATTTAGCTTAATACATAAAATGCAGTTGCTAAAATTTGTATTTTTACTACTATAAGTCAGTGAAATCTGAATTTCAGATAAATAGCAAACAATATAGTTAGTATATGCAGTATTTGTGGCATAATAGATATTATTTCAAATATCAAGTTCAAATATTCACTATTTCAGACATACTGATTCTTTAAAAAATTATTCCGTGTTTATTTGAAATTCTAATTTAATCGGAGTCTCCTATTTTTATTTGTGAAGTCTGGCAATCCTAGCTAGATGAACTCACATGTGCAAAAGTCACATTTTTGAGTTTTAGGGGAGGTTGGTGGGTGTTTGGTCAGAAGACATGGTCTTATCATGAAATCAATGTATTAAATTTCCCTGCTGGTAAAAATCTCTCCATAGGCTGACAGTAACAACAAGTTAACCTCAATCTGACATGAATGAAAACCGTTTCTAAGTAGTTATAGTTTCTAAAAGAGAACTCCATATACAATAAATGCAATTATTTCACTAAAATTGTTTGCATGTGTTTCTGTTCTGTTCTGGGCCATGTTCCTACACCATCTCACTTGCCTTCATCTGCTATTTGCAGTCTGTTCTTTGATTTAAATTTATCATGACACATTTTTAAACAATAGCAGGAAACCTCACTTATGACTTTAATTATAAAATGGTGTTATAAAATTATATCCACATTTTATATTTGGCAGGCAGCAATCCTCATTTAACATGAATATCTCAAGTTGGCCTCTGCAGTTCTCTTTGGTTGATTTCAGTGCTTACTGTATGTAATTGATATAAAAACACAAGGTTTAGGAAGCAGTTATTGGAACTTGTTAAAAGAAGTAGCCACATTCATAAATACTTTCATTTTGCTGTGTAACATGCCAAGAGGATTAAAAACATACTTTGGGGAATATGGGAGAAGTTCTGACTGTTTAAAGAAAATCTAGCGTATTCTGCTCCTATGTTAATTGTTTGACTCTTAAGTCTATAACTGTGCTTCTTTTCAAATCACTACTGAGTCCAATATGGAAAAAGACAGGACAGGATAAATATGAATCTGTAACGATAAATATCTGTTAACGCTGAAGCAATTCTATTGCTATTTATTAGTGGGGAAAAAATTGAGCTGAGCCTTGAGGCTGACATAATTCAAACTTACTACCATCAAGCAAATTCTGACTCATAACAACATTATAGGACAGAGCAGAACTGCCCCCATAGGTTTCCAAGACTGGAAATCCTTACAAGTGTAGAAAGCTTCATTTTTCTCCTGAAGAGTGGTTTAAACTGCTGGCCTTTCAGTTAGTAGGCCAGTGCATAGCCACTAGGCCATATGTTTGATAAATATTCATTGGATCAGATGGAGCATGCATGGGGGCTGGCCACTGGTGCAAGACATCACACATGTGATCAACAAAGAACAAAAAAGTGAAGATGTATACAATATATTATGTCAGTCAGATACAATGAAGCAATTCAACATTTTCAGAGATGGAATTATTTCAAGGGGAAGAGAATATTAACCCAAAGCTCAAGAGAATGATTTAACTACTGACTTTCAGAAATGGCCTGAAAAATAAGGTATTTGTCTTGGAAGCACTAAACAATATGGCAATAGAGTCATTGTCCCTGTTGCAGTTGAAATTGTGTACCCCAAAAATATATATATATGAAAATCCTCACCCCTAGACCTGTAAATATAATCTTGCTGGAAATAAGGTTTGTGTTATGTGAATCAGGTCATGTTCAAGTCAAACAGGTTCTTAGTTCTCAATTATTTTTTAAAAGCATAAAGGACACCTAGTGGGGAAGGCAGATGCCAGGTGAGGAGGGTTATAAGCTAAAGAACACCAAAAAAAAAAAAAAAAAAGGAATGCTCAGGGCTACTCGAAAGAAAAAGGAATATGGCCAAGAACCTAATCTGTATATTCAGGCTTCAGAACTGTGAAAGACACAACATCCTCTTTATAAAAACCACTCGCTGTGGTATTTCTGCTATGGCAGCGTTAAATGAATAAGATAGCACTTCAAAGGCCCCTGAAGATGCATTTGCCTGGATTTGCTCTCTCTGGTTCAGCTTCAGCTCTCCTATTGTAATGGTTAAGCGCGTGGTCAGTGGAAGGCCGACCCTTCTAACTCACCACCTTGGTAGAAAAGACTTGATAAGCTGCTCGCATAAAGAGTACAGGGTAAGAAACCTATGGGATGGTTCAGCCCTATCTTATAGTCGATCTGAGTCACGATCACCTAAAAGGCACACAGCAACAAAGCCCCACGTGTTATCGCTCATGACTCAGTTGATTCAGTCATCGGCCAGGCCATTCACATTATCCCACAGTGGCCATTAGCATTACAGTTGATGCTGCACCACTCACCCAATTCATCTAATAAAATTTTACACTTAACATCGATAATAGTACTTGCAAGCTTTTGAAATATATCCATATATAGTACATAATACATGTAGATAAATAAACACAAATATTTTATTTTAAAATACAATCATTGCTTTCTCCATTTTGTGCTAAGTGCTTGGACAAAGTTATCTCAGATCCTTTCTTTTTCCAACATTTTAATATGAAAATTTTTCAAACATTAAAAAAACTCAAAACCTTCCTCTAGTTCTTGAACGCTTCCTCCCCTCCCAATTCTACCTTGCGGACCTGGTTAGACCAGAGGATGCACAGCGATGCAGTAGGGATCTGGAAACACAGGGAATCTAGGACAGATGAACCCCTCAGGACCAGCTGTTGGAGTGGCGACACCGGAAGAGAAAGGGGTGTAGAAAGGGAAAACCGATCTTGGGGATCTATGTGTAACCTCCTCTCTGGGAGATGGGCAATGGGAAGGTGGGTGATGGAAGATGCCAAGCAGTGTAAGATAAGATAAAATAATTATTTATAAACTATTATTTTAATGTTAAATGTCCGCCTCTCCCCCATTCCCCTCAGGTATGATTTTGTTCTGGGTCTTGGATGCCTAATACCTGATCCCATCAATACCTCATGATCACACAAGTTGGTGTGCTTCTTCCATGTGAGCTTTGTTGCTTCTCCACTAGATGGATGTTTTTTTATCAAGCCTTTAAGACCCCAGACGCTATATCTTTTGCTAGCCAGGCACCATCAGCCTTCTTCATCACATTGCTAATGCACCCATTTTATCTCCAGCAATTGTGTTGGGTAAGTGAGCATCAAAGACTTCCAGGTTGTTAAAATAAAGCATTCTTATGTTGAGGCAGGACTTGAGCAGAGGCCCCAAATCTATCTACTTCCTCAATGTATTGCGATATAAATA